>NW_010408700.1:34726-56150 GCF_000710305.1 Buceros rhinoceros silvestris | reverse complement strand
GCTGAACAGGAGAGGGAAAATCAAACGCGGAATTTTGTTCTGGGGAAAATCTCTGATTACATGCTTTGTCTTACTTCTGATCTGAGAGGTTTGAATATGCTCCTCCATAATGGGGTGCTCCAATACATCAACTATTCAGCCTCATCTTAATAACTAAAGCACTTTGTATGTAGTACATTAATCCAAAATAAATCAAAACATTCCACTAACGCATACCTACATCTCATTTAACTATTTCCCCCACAGGACCTTACTTCTCTTTGACTGCAGGGTGGGGGTTTCTTTTCTTTCACTGCACTGTGTAACAGTATCTCTGTCTCAGACAGCAGCTTTCTCCCTGACTGAGCCCAGACACAAAGTTCCACGCACAGAGTATAAATTCGTGCCTAAGTAACATACAGCGCAGTCACTACTCATTTTCTGCCCATATACATGCACATATTTGTACATGTGAAAAGATGAAGCCTCTGAGATGGCAAGAAAAAAGGCTGAGACACTTTATTCACAAAAAAAACACAGCTATGTCTGAAACATTAGCTTTCAACTTTGCACAGCAACTGTACACAAACATGCAAGTCAGAAAACGGAAAATTTTGTATCGTAACATTACATTGCAGGGGACTTCAGACATGCAGAAATTACCCGTCAAAAGTGGAAGTTGGTCATGGCACAATATCTAATATTATTGCTTTTACGCAATGGTTCTCTTCCATGATTCTATGACTTCTTAATTGCTAGAAATGGAAATAGTCTTTGTATTTCATACAGATGAGAAACAAAAAGTTTCCTAGATTAAAATGTGAACCGGCTCATTTTAATTAAAAAAACCCACTTTCCTGACCAAATCAGTCAGTGAGGGAGACTGACCCATTTTTTTCAGAAGGTCATCTAGATTTTTCATGGCCCTGTAAAGCTAAGGCATTGGAAATACAGATACATTATTGAAGACTAAACTTAGTTTGTAGTCTGTAACCTTAAGAAACAAGGAGAATTAGGGTCTTTATCGACAACCTCTTTCAGCCAGAGGCATAAGGTTTTACTCCCTTCCTTACTGCCTGCAGAGCAAAAATGGCAAAAGAGAACCTGTACCAGGTCCTTTGGTTGCCACAGTTCAGACTACACATCTTGACTAAACTGTATTTTAATTTAATGTCCTGAAGATCCAGGAGATGTCTCGGTTCACCCAACACTGTTACAAGGCAGAAGAGTGATGAAATTTAGGAAGGTAACCTCTTCATTTATGCCAGGACCTGTCAACACCTGTGTGTGTGCTGGCTGTATCTTTATAGCCTGAAACAATTTGCAAGGATGTAGAGTTCAAGAGCACTGCTGATGGAAATTCTTGCACTGGGAGATTAAGGTTCGGAGTGAAGCTAGAGCAGATGTAGCTCCACTCACTGAACTAACCCGATCCATTTTTTGTTACTTCAGTATTCTTTTTATTCTGATCCTGTTAGCTAGAAGGCATACAAACTTTTAACGGGATTGCTGCAGAAAGAAAACAAAAAGTGATTCTTCTCTATCCCCACTCAGTCACCTTAGAACTGTCCAATATCTGCCTTTTCATCATGTGTTTATTTTTTGTTTGTTTGGGGATTTGATCTGGGGTTTTGTTTTGTTTTTTTTTTTTTAAGACAAAGACCAAGTAACTGTATTCTTTTAGAACAAAAATGAACAGCCGTGTGGAATTTTTGCATAGTACTCTTCTTCGGCAAAAAGCCACAGAACTTTTTTTTTTAAATGGTTTCCAAGGATGAAAGTGACTTTGCCAAGCAAAGAAGCTTCAAAACAGGACTCAAAAACACTAATAGAAAGACAGATGGTTCTACTAAGAGCTTTGCTGCCAAAAAAAATGTTAAAAAAAAAGTGAAAAAAATGGAGTGATGTTATTGAAGCTGACTGCAAAGTTCTCTGATGACTGCAAATACTCTTGTCCCACTGCAAGTGTTAACTCTGCCTCCAGGGCTAATATAACTAAAGCACCACACACACACAAATTGTCATTGCCAAGTCCACAATGCAGCACAAGTCTGCACTTGATTCCAAGTGACTGCCAAATACACGAGCAAAACACCACACTGAAAAATTCCCATTTAGGAAAACATTTACCAAGAAAATGCCCTTTCTTCTTAAGTCTGTCTGCTGCATTTCATTTTTTCAAATTGTTGCTCCTCTTTATCTCTCCAAGGGGCCTTATATCCACTAATTTCAAATGACACAACCCTGGGTGCGTGAAGGAGGTAAGAACTACAGAGCGATGAGGCTGCTTTGCACAGATACATAAATAACGCAGTCAAAACAATGCGATTTTCATTCCAGGATGGAATGTATGTACGTAGTACCACTCAAATAGCTACACTTCAGCTTCTCTCAAATACAAGTGCAAACATTAGTTTACTTTAATTCGACTACCTGACACAATACATTACAAATTATGGACTCTTAACTTTTACGGCTCATTTAACTACTGCCCCTTAACTTTTGTTATGTTTATTACTATCACCTAGAATTGCTAGGATACAGCTATTTCAAGAGGCACAGAACACAGGTTTTCCTTCTGAGTTTTACACGAGGGGTATTTTCCTCTTTTTTTGTTTTTTTTTTTGGCTATTACTATGTCGGTTACATCTTTCACAATTTTTTTTTTTTAATATATATAATTTACATACTTTCCAGTGTTTTCTTGACGGTAACTTCTTGATACTGCATTTCTAATTTGAACACAGCGGACTGCAAATCAGAGCTATTCTTCAGGCCCTTCAATTTCTTCTGCTAATGGACATATATAAGTCCATATAATGAAAGACATCTTTAACAATCTAAAAATGCGTGTTGCTGCCAAGATTCTCCACTTCCCAGTCTCTCTACATGACTACCTCTTCTTAGTTGTAATTTATTAAAGGTGAAGATTGTGGTTTAAATCCTCGCAAAACTCCCAATGGATTTAATGGGCTACAATTTCACCCTGTAACGTCTTATCTGCTTTATGATGTTAGTCTGGATGATACAGATACAATTTTACAATCTTCCTGTTTTTTTCACTATAAATACTATCACCTTGTTGCCAACTGATCTCGCAGTTCTCTGGTCCCTCTCTTAATTTGAATGCCACCACCACATATCAGATTACTCAGAAGTACTCTAGTATCACATGACAAAATGCAGATGAATGGTATGCACAGAAAAGGCATATGACGTTAAAAAAAAAAACAAACCAAACAAAGAAACAAAAAAAATGTCATGAGAGCCATAACATTCTATATAATTAATTTACTAGTCAAGGAATTCATACATTCATTCATGCAGCTCTGACAAGTAATTTGGGGCAAAAGGGAAGCCCATACTGCAATAAAAGACATAAACCATACCATTTAATGTTTAGTTGATGAGAAATAATTGGCAAATAGATACATAAGAGCTCAAAAAGTCCAAGAAAGTAAAGGTTCTTTAACTCGTAATGAAGACAGTAAGTCATCTTCTGCAACAGCAAAGTATTTTAGGACCGAAAGAAATTGTAACCAAGTTTAATCTAGAGCCGAAACCAAAATCAGGAACCCTTCATACTTGTCACTGAAAATCCAAAAAGGAGACTAGCCCTAAAGAACTTATCAATGAAAAAACCAATATAAGCACATGACAAGCAACAAATAGTATATCTATTGTCCATGTGGGAAACTGAGGCATCCAGAGTTGCCCGTAGATATTTTTGACTTTGTGGAGTGCCTCACTGTGTCTTTTTTTGTTTCAGTGCCTTTGAAAAATCTGCCCTTAAATGACTCATCCTTATCAAAAGAAATTTCTTAGTAAACTTGGAATCAATTCAAGTTGTTGAATCCTGGGCCAGCATCTTCACAAAACTATGCATGTCCTTTTTGACTTGACCATAACAAATCCAACTGCACAAAGACACGCATTCAGTGCAGCCACAGCTAGATTCCCAGTATTCCCAGCTGCATTATACTTGTAGTATTTCTGCCTAAATTCTGGTCTCCTACCTACTTTTAGGAACGTACTATGGTTACCACAGCTACCCAAGCACAGAGCCGTATGCTTTTAACAGTTACCCCTACTGTTTATTACTAGCTCCTGCTGTGACTTATCTAAATTTAGATTGCAAACACTTGACAACTACGGTTCTACCCTATTTTCTGTAAAATGTCACGTGTGCTTTGGTCACTATATAAAAATAGCTATAAAGACAAAATAGTTAAAGGAAACATTAAGGCTGCAAAGTTAGGCATTCGAGGCTTAGGAAATGCCAGAATCAGGACAGCATATGTGACCGTATTTTTGGTCCTTTATACTCACGCATAGACTTTCATTAAAAGTTCACAATTCTCCCCCTCACATGACTCCTGCTTAATCTAGTGGGCTTATAATATTTCTCAAGCAACATAAACCCATACTTCTAACAAATCTAAGCCCCTGACATAGCAGCTGCTATTAGTTTTATTTATACCAACTTCATTTTCACAGTTGCTCACTACTTGTTTTCCTCTCCCCAAGGTAAACATCTCAACACACTTCCGAGTATCCATATATAACACTTTCCATGGAAGGGTGAATACTGCTCTTCCACCCACCTCTGGTTCTTCAGAGCAATGCTATCCATTTCTTTGAGACTGGTGATGAAGTAACGAATTACTCAGTGTGAATAAGAACGGCTGCTAAAAGCAACATTCCCTTCTATACAAACTGACAAAACTCTGAGCAGTACTTCAGACTTGAGCTGTTTAGAAGATGTCCTTCAAGAGCCGTACGAGCATCTCTGATGAAACGATCTCTTACACGACTTCTTCGTGTAGAACTGTAGCTAATTTTTACTTTCATTTCAGTTACTCTCAGCTGTCTCAAAGAAGTTCAGATTTTACATTCCTAGAACAGTGGATGCGCATGAATGATTCTATTAACTTCAAACTGTTGTATGAATATCTTCTTGCCTGTGACTTGTTTATAAGTTAAGCATCTCTTCTACTGTATATGAAAGAATGTAATGTACACTTAACATGCAATAACATAAATCTGTCCTTCAAAAATGACATGTTTAATTGCATCGGTCCCCCTTCCTCCAGAAACACTTGGCTCACGGTGGCGCACACCATGCTGAAGGACTGGATTCTTTAATTAGCATGTGTTGGCCATCTCTTTCTCTCTCCCTCACACCCCCCACCCCACCCCCCATGTCTATCTTAAGGGAAATAAAAATATATGTCCTCATATAACTACAATCTGCTATTTTCCCTTACAGTGACGTTTAAAATAAGAAAAGAAAATGTTGTTCTCCTCATTCTCTTCCCTGCATCAATTCCCTAAATTGACATAAGTTTGTCCTAATCTATACAGTAGGGGAATGCAATGATCAATCTCCTACTGAGTTTGAGGTGGCTTTTTAGGGGTTGCTTAGTGAGCGCCTCAGACGCAAAACAGAAGGTGGATGCCAAGAAGCAGAGATGACGACACTGACGAGACAGACAGAACACCCATTCCACCTCACGCTCTGACCTAGCACTTTGCTTTTCCTGTTGAGGAGCAGCTCACTCCTCTGCCAGACATACTGATACAGGGGATCACAACAAAGGATTTTCTGAAGATTTTTTTTTCCCTAATCTCTGCCTGAAAATTCTGCTGCACTGGGTGATTTGGGCCTAAATATGATTCTTGCCTTTGCTGCATAAGGGGCTTACACAATTCACACCAGTACTTACAAAAACTCATTCTGTCTGAACACCCCAGTTCACTCAACAGTAGCAACTCACTGTTCACAATTGTTTGCAAACAGCGATACTGATGGTAGAAACACGTGCTCTTATAGTGGCAATGTTTTAAAAAGAACAAAAAAGGCTATTTAGGGAGACACCCCCATCCCCCATTACAACTCCACTAGCATAGAAGAGCTCTGTTTGGACTGGGAGTGTGGAAAAAAGTATTAGTTTGATGGAATATAAAGACAGTCCTCAACAGGTAATAGTTGGTATGTATGCAACTTGGCTCACAGAAGACACAAGCAACAAACCTTCAGGAAAACTGAAACACATCTCAGAGAATACGTGAACATTTGTTATTTCAGAAAAGCAAGGTTTTTCAGGCTGGAAACTTTCTGACTTTGCTCAGCCCTGTAAGAGAATCAAAAATCTCAAATTTATCTCATCATGAAGTCTCCAAGTACTACTAAATGAATGAATGTGTGCTTAGCCTTTTCAACTGAAGTGCAGAGAAGTGCCTCAAACTGCCAAAAAATACAGACAGTAGCTGTTTCCATGCCGATAACTTGCTTCTAAAGGCTTCCCTCCTCCACTTCATACTACAGAACAAAACGCACTGGTAAGAGACAAACATCTCCAGCAGCACTTTGAAGAACATAAGCCAAAGGGACTTCTTGCATTAGGGGACATCTCTCGGATACTTCCAAAGGAAAAAGCACTATTACACATTAATTTATGAAACTAAAACAAAGAACTTCATAACAGTTCTTTTATATTTGATTTGGTATAGAGGAGGGAAAAGCAGTAAGATGACTTTTTCCCACGTGGGATGACATGTAGCAGGAAGCATATATGCTTGTGCCACTTAGCATTTAAGTTATCTACAGAGAAATTCTGCCACAATATGCAGCTGGCTTAAGTAAAAAACCTAAGAGTTCATGTAGGAATGGCTGCTCCAGACTATACGACACCCTAGTGTGTGGTGTCCTCTGGCAAAACCATTACTTTCAGGGCAAGCCACTGCAATTCTGGTAACAGCTACGCTGAAGGACTTAAGTGCACTCTCAGAAGAGTCCTTTTGAATCTAAGCTCAATAGCAACACTCAAAATAATTTGCTCTTTCCTTTTGATAGAAGAAAAAGATCCATTGTTTGAGCCATTTAGTTCATGAAGAGGTTAAGTTATCAGAAGACACAAAATTGGCTTCTGAGCTATGCTGACCAGTGTTTGGGATAAACTGACATATTTCACCTTATTTACTTAATATTCAAACAAATATTACGTTTCTCATGCTATACCTTCCAAGCATCTAGGCACCGTGTTTAAATTTTTTAAACCATACCTGGAAGAATAAGCCAGGACTATAATGGAAACCTGCCACAAAGTTGTGGCTGTCAAAAGCACTCATTTTTATGGTATATTGCCCTCTATTTGTGTTTTTTGCTGGCTAATAGCAACTTGTTCCTAAATATAACTTTCATGGAGCAAGAGTTAATCTGCAAGGTCACTCCCTTCAAACTCAAAAACCTATGAACTTACATTAATGAGTGATGCTACCTCACAGTGTATGATGGCGCACACAGTTTCCAGATGCTCAGTTAATGCCTTCCCAATGAGGTCTGGATCAGTGCTGATCACTCTAGCAGCAAGCTATTCAGTAAAACGTTTGCCAGTGAAAAGAAAACAGGTGTGAGATTTCCTGATGTGCTTTAAAAGACAACATGTAGAATAATTTCTTGAGCTGCGCATGTGTACTGTATTCTACAGTTAGCTGATCTATTACATATTGGTTCACTTATCCAAATTACAGTGAACTGTGGGGCTTTTCGTGCATGCCATAAAGAATCAGACAAAAATAAGTATATTTCCCTTGTCATTCTTCATATCAGCTTTCCAGAAGTCATCTGTATACTTTTTCCTTCTGGTTTTCCCCATTCAGCCTAAAGAGACTGAAGCGGCTGGGGTTTGTGCATGTGTGCTAACCCAGTTCTCTTTCTTTGCACAGTCACTTCTTTGGTTTACTCAGTGGTCACATTTTACCAGACCAAAAGTCTTTGGGCAACGGTATTGTGGACTGCCCACTGCTGCAGAGGAAGCAGGCAAGAGCAAACAGGACAGTCTGTGTCAGCTCTCTGTTAAATGGGGACTGGTTTCTACTTGAGGCTGTTGAAGTGACAGATACAACAGTCAGAAGAGGTGTGCAGACTCTAGAGGACTTTTCCTCTATGTTTTTTAAAATGTATACAGGGTTAACTCTGCAAATCTTAACACTATTAATCAATGGGTAGACTATAGGAACACGTAGTTATGGGAAGAAAGGCTCAGCATTAGCATGGGATGTAAAGATTCAGGGAGAAGAGGAAACAGAATCATCCAAAACTGACTTTTCAAGAACTTCTGTGAATGCTGGAAGCCCACAGCTTCAGGTAAGGAGATAAAATGCAGTATTACACATATCTCAGGCAGAGATGACAGTAAAGTTCTGTGTGCTAGGAGAAATGTCCCACCTTGCTATCTCTTCAGCCTTTTTGAGGTGCCTTTGGGCTCATCCTGTCACCAAAGTATTGATTACTCAATGTTTTCATGCAAAGGATGCAAACAAGACCATAAAAAGCCTGGCTATAAACCTGCCCAAGACAACTTGCAGGTTGAGAACACAGCTTAGGTAAAGAAACATTCTAATCGCGGTTCTTACTCCTATGTTGACTGAAGTGATGCAGCTTTTGGGGTGTGAACCTAGTCACTAATGATTTCTCTAGTGCATTTTCCCCAAAAAGAACAATAAAATAAAAAGGTGGCAAGAGCAAGGCTGATGTCAGCAAGGCTGTCTGGTGTTTTTTATCACAGAAAGTTATTCAAGAACCATCTGTGTTAGGGCCAGCTGCTACACCTCCCTCTTTACCCATTGTTGATTTTTCCATATTTCATATCCACATATTCAAACATTAGTAACTAATTTTGATGTATAAATTGCTGTAATATTTTTCCTGTCTACTGTTCCAATAAAATAATTTTTTAATGTCTGAAACAGGAAGAACTGTTCTAATATGGAAACCACTGTGTTTAAGATAGTATATAGATGAAGGCGAGTGCCACGACCTCATTTTTGACGCAATGGTAAAGCCCAAATTCATTAACAGATCAATATCTAAGGTCTCAACCACTAATAGTGGACTGCCTTCTTTAAGAGACTCGTTATCTTATTAACGGCCCTGAAGCACTCCTGAAGAAAAGCTGTGAATGGAGAGTAGTACTCAGCCCATTGTTCAGACACCGCTTGATGAAATGAGGGACCGTGAAGTAAGAGAGGATGAAATATGAAGGAAGTGAGTGGTGCTTCAGTGCCAAGTATAAGGTTTGCAAGGCAAGCCCACCTCTCATCCTGGTCTTCCTTCCTCCCCAGGACGGCAGGCATGGTAGGTACCAGTAATGGGAAGTGATAGCTCCCTAAAGCTTTCCTCTGTTCCTGAAGTGGTACCTCCCCCTCTAACGCTCTTGCACTGCAGTACTGCCACAATCCGGCCTTCCATTTCAACTCTTCCACTGATACTCACTGTGAGTCACCCACGACACATTGCTTGTAACGAGTCTATACATAATTACAGTAAAATATTTAAGTCTCATCAACTAATATGACACAATTCTACTTTCATAACCCTTAACACAGAAATCTTGATTACTCAAATTAGTTGACACAGAAGACAAGGAGATCATCAAGAGTTCTGTCTTATAATAAGTATTTCTTGTTTTGGTTTGGGGTTTTTTGGTGTCAATTTCTCTAATATGATTTACGGTAATACTACTGCATAGAGAGGATGGGGTATTCTTTCAGTGAAACCCCTAAGGTTTCGAAACGTGTTTTTCACCCAGTATCTCTTTGACAAGTGGAATATCATTAATTAAAACAAACACAACAATTTTAATGTGTAGGTGGTGGGCAAAAACAGGGATTATTTAATATCATGGAGTGGTGAGAAATTCAAAACCCATTTGGCTGCTGAATAGTGCACTGGTATAAACAAACATGAAAGTCTTATCAAAGTCATCCACTTAAAATCATACTATCTAGAGAGAAAAAAATAGACATAAAGGACTCAGAAACCTGATTCTGCACTAGAAGTCTGTACCTTCTCTTGCCTTCTTTAAATGGAAAGGTTAAGGGACATAGTTAATAAAAATGTATACAATCCAATGCAGTACAGGAAAAGAAACACTCTTCATGGTGTGATCAGTGTAGAATTGCGTCTGCTCATAAAATGTCAGACTTAAAACCACTGATAAAACCCTCTGAATACCCCCTCTCTTCCCCAATTTTATTATTATTAAATCAAATATGAGTTTCAGTGTATGTCTGGTCTCCAGTGACATCAGTTTCAGAGCCCTAGTTGATACAACAACTCAATGTATTTATTTCCTGAAGACAATATTACTACTATTATTATTTACATTGAGTTTTATTGCTTTCTACACGATCTTAGAAAACCCTGCACTTAAAAATGATGGACAAATGGCCAAGAAAACTAAGACCAAATGTTAGTAGAAACCTCTATAGAAAACACAGTTCCGAGTACTGGATAGCCTCTAATTACTGCCCAGGGAAATGCATAATAAAGACCTCTTTTCAATCTTTCAGCTGTTCAGATTTGTTTCTGACTGTCGCTTTTGCCTGTGGAATTATTCCTCAACAGAGTTCAGTTTTACCATCAAAAGTTCGATTTTAAAAGTGAAACCGATTCAGGTTGCAGAAGAAAGACTATTTTTAAATAGCTACGTAGCAATTTTTCCATTCGTATTCTGATGAGTTTTTTCCCCTTGTTCCTAAAATCTTCATACGAAAATGTTTTCCACAAATATATTTTGGGAACATTTTTTGAATAGGACTGAAGACAGTCTTTCATTTTGTGTCTACAATTTGGTGACAGCAACACAGTTAAAATCACAATTAGCTGTAGATACAGGGATAAAGTTTAGACATCTCATCCTCTGCTTTCTGTGTACAACCAGGTAGCCAGCTATCCAAATCCTGCAGCTTGCAGCTGCACTGAATTACAGGCACAAAAACTTGGACTGCTGTAAACATTGTCTTTTTTTGTCTTTGCTGTCTCCTTCAATTCTTGTCTTCTTCCTCCTTTCTAATTAAAAATATTAGGAAAAACAACAACAACAACAGGTAAGAGTACTCTTTGGCACTTCTAGTACAGACCATGCAATAGAGAAGAAAATTGCCTCACGAGCGCCTACCATCATAAATCAGTTTTTAATTTTACCGGTGGATTACAGCAATCAGATAAACTTTTGCTGCCTGCCTCCCTTCAACACTGCTCTTTGAATCGGCTTGGCCCACAATCTAGCTAGTGTAGGAGTCCCTCCTACCTTACAACTCCCAGACAATATCTGATTGGTATGCAGGGGGGAAAAATATAACAGAATTCACAAAGCAGAATACACGCATAATACATGAAGTGCAGGATCGCACAAGAGGGGGAAAAGTACAACGTAATTGAAAACGAATAATCTTTGGGTATTTTCTTGCTAGTCTGAAGTAGTACTTGAATGTACAATCATTTTTTCTGGCTTGACTGCCTTTAAATATACACATACCATACTCCTAGTTCAATTTTTAAGCCACTATAGGTATTAGAAGACAATTTACATGTGATTTGCATTTTTTTTTCTGTGCCTGTGGTTTTGGTAAGTCTTCCAAACCTAATGACTGTTCTTTTGGCCAGCAACATAAATGCTGTAATCACACAATTATTGTGCTGGGAACAGTTTAATTCAGCATTTTGTTCTCAACCACAGAACAATTACTCAACAATTTTGGTTAACCATACTAGCTCACTGCCTGGAGAGGAAGCAGCATATTCACGAGATCAATTGTCTTCCATAAAAGCAGTCAGTAGATCCTTATCTATTACAACTTTCCAGCATCTCTTTGCTCTTTGGGGTACTTCCACATACTCCCAGTTAATGAAAATAAATTACCAGCAGCACACTGTATTAGCTTATTCATCTCTATCTGTTGAATGCTTTTAATTGTGCATTTGCATACTAAAGAGAAAGGTAGATGTGATGTGTCTGGGAGAGAGGGACATAACAGAGCGCTGTAAAAAGCTCTGAAAATACTTCAGCGATGTTGTTCATCTACTCTATTCTAAGCATAAAACATGGCCAGTCAGGATCCGTTTTTAAGTTCTGCTCTTCAGCAATCCATTTCTCTTTAGAAATAAAAGGAATTTTCTGATAAATTGATTTATTCCTAGTACTGTTAATACTGAAACACTGCTGGCCATAAAGGTCTCTTTAAGCACCATTTGAGACAGTGAACAAAGTTTTTAATGCAGAACGGCCTCTGGGGGTGGATGCTCGGTGCAGCTGAAAATCAGGGGCTTCCTAAGGTTACTAAGGCAAATCAACAATTTTATTTTACGCTAATGTGGGACGGACACAGCCGCAATGTAACGGTGGGAACTGATGAACCTCATGGCTCTCACTGGGTCACACGACATGGCAGCACTTGATGCCATTGACTTCGGTTGAAGGGAGAGCGTGAAAAGCCCTTGAGTAGTCTTTACCCGCTCACTGGCATGACTGAGGTTCGGCAGATTTATTTCAAACCCCCAATATTTTTGCCAGATGAACAATTTTGCAAATATTTACAGGAAGTGGGTGCTTTTTAATTTAATTTTAAATTTAGGCACTACCACCACGCTTTGTCTGGTAAACCTGGTACAGAAAATAAAGCAAATGAAAATTACGATACTTCAGTAAGAATAATTTAAGTTAGTTAACTAAACGTATTTTCTGCTCCAAATTTCAGTTCTGGAAGCATTTTACCTAAGCAAATATAAATATTTTAATAATTCCTTTTCCACTTTTGTTTTTGTTTTGTCTTGTCAGTCACAGGGAATATTTTCATTCAGAGCTGTGAATCTGAAAAGTACAACTCTGGCAATGCTGCTGAACAAGTAAAATTAAACTAATTAAACAAAGCTGACTCAATAAACTTAGTCTGACAGCAAGAGAGATCAAAAAGGAAACCAGCAGTAAATATGATGAAAACATACAGTAATAACAGGGTTTTTTTACATGTCTTTAGCTTTTAAGTAGTATTCAGCTCAGAAAAGTACCTTTGTAATAATCATTATTTTCTTAAGGGCAAAATTTGACCTGTAGGAACTTTGTGTTGAATCCTTGCTCTGCTGAAGTCAGTAGAAATTGACCCCAATGGTACTTGGCAGAAATAACTTAATTTTAAAAAATAACTTTAATTACAAAACCCCCAACCCTAACACCACAAGGCATCTATGGAGCAGAACACAGGCTCAAAAGTCATCATCAGCAGGATACTGAGCTATGGCACTTCTTCTTTTGCTCCATTTATGACATGAACAGTATGTCGCTTTTTGCTTGAAGCTCAGTTTTAGCAGATGTGGAGAAAGGCCTGGTTTTTCCTGAGTGCCAGAGGCACAATGTGAATCGCATTAAGGAAACAGAAGCTCCAATCCAGTTCTTTCCAATTCTCAAGCACTGCTAAGCTTTCACCAGGCTACCGCACGCACACACAAACACACATACACACACACAAAACCCCCAAACCAAACCAAACCAACAAAACAAACAAAAAAATCGGGGAAGGACTCTGCCTTCCTTAACTGCTCTGTGCTGAAAAGGAAGCAGCTACATTTTACAATCCTGTCACTGTGCTTCAGGCCTTTTAGCTGAGCCTTTCAGGTGATGTTAGTGTTGCTTTGCTTTTTTTTCTGGATTGAGATGACCCTTAGGCAGGAGCTAAGCATTTAGGTGTTTAGACTAGAGCAGTGACAGGGCAGTCACAGAATGAGAAAATGAAGAAACCTGGATCACACCAGCAGTTGCTATCATGTTTAGATGTCCCCAAAGCTTCAGAACTTCGGCTCTTAGAGGGCCTGTCTAAATGATAGCTGGACAGGATGTGTATGACCTCGGGAAGTGTTCGTGGATCCCTCAATTTAGATGTTCCCAAAGGCTATAGAAGTCCTGTTATCAGAGGGTAAAATCCTCTTTTTTGATGTGACTGCACTGTAAGCCATCCAGGTAAGAATTCTACAGAAAATTGCTTTACCAAACAATATTGCAACCACGCTAGAGGTCCTAATACTGTTCTCCTGTTCTTCACAGGCAAGGAAATAAAAAGACAGCAGTGCTATACAACAACATGTTGCTTGTGTATGTGCATGGACATCATTAATGAAAAACAGCTGCAGTCCTGCAGCCAAATGGTTTTGAATAAAACAATCATGGGGCTCCTTGGCACCTAAAGGAATGATTTAGGACATAAATTGCTGGCTTACCCAGTGGCCTTGAAACCTGTTATGTTTATACAAGCACGTTAGTAACACTTTAATATCCCATAACAAATCAGTAACTACAAATACGTCTAACTCGTGGTAAGGCAAATGAAAACCTCTCTGAAGTCTTTGGGTACAATACATTTCTCCATAAGGAAAAGGTTTATTTTAGAAGTTCAAACTCAAAATATTTTGCCAGTGAGTTTGTTCATTAAAATGTGATCCGTTCTGAACACATCAGGTCCCTTTAAGACTAAAAGTCAGAGCTGTGTGCTCTGAGCCTTTTCATCAAGATGACTCATTCATTCATGGGAAGCATGGATTGTATGGCTGGCTTATGGTAGCACTCTAAATTAGTACTCACACAATGGAGAGCTTATACAATTGCAGTAGTCCATATCCAGTAAAACTGCCTTGGTGCCTTGAATAATGGGCCTTGCTCAGTCTCTAACAGTTCTGTAAGAACCTCTAAACAGCTGCACACAGCACATGACCTGGGCCATCTTTACAATGCCTACTAACCATGAAAGCAAGCTTTGGGAACTATTTCCTCTGCGCCCTCACTATTGGACAGCATCAATCCCTTTGCTTTTTAGAGAACAAGGGGAATTTCCCCCTCCTCCTTCTTCCTTACCGTTTTTTTTTCCTTTCCTTTCCTTTCCAATCAGCTCTCCACTGATCATCCTTCACACTTTAGCCTCTGCCCCAGAATACTCTGGACAATAGTACTGATTCCATCTGTGCTCTCCATTAAAGCCCTCGTAATCCTCCTCTGAACAGCTGGACACTCAGGCTCCACACACAGACACTCCTTCTGTGGAACTGTTTGGATACAATTACGCTGAAGCTGTGCTTATTTCAAGTTCCTGCCTGCAAATGCCTTTCGTAGGGTCCCCTAGGGCTGCACGGCATAATGTCCTGACGCAACAGATTTAACAATACATTGAGACGGACCTAGGCTCAGGGGATAACGTGGTGCTTAGCCACCTCAGTGCCAAGCAGCACTTGGAAGATATTTTGTAGACAAATGACAATATTAATGACAAGCTTCAAACTCCTAACATGTCATTAAGTAATTATGAAGAAGCACGTTCAGTTAACCAAACAGTTTTGGTACCTTTCCTTTAAGATCAGAGGCATGCAATGCCCACATTTTGCTTGAATGCAAAGCGCTGCAGTGGTTTGGCTCTCTCCTGGAACAGCATATATCTATTCAAGAGAATGATCTGCCAGTGTCTGTCATGGCTTGAAATGATTGAGTGTTAGGGAAGGACCATCAGAGCCCAACCACAGGCTGGTCTAGCTGTGTACCTTCATTTTTCCAGAGACTTAACTTTCTACAGACTCAACCAGCGGAGTAAGTCTCCATTATGTCTCACTTCAGACAAGAGATACGTTAAATATGTATTCAGAAAAATGCAAGGATAACTCCAAGTTAATGATTTTTACAAGAAGTCTATGCTGATATTCTAATTAAAGTCCATAGTGAGTCCCTGAGATCTAAGTGCATCTAACGTATTACAATGTGACTGTATGTTTGTCGGCGTCTGTATACACACACGCATCATCTGTGCCCATGCAAAACTATAAACACACACATTTTTCCAGTAGATGTGTGTGCACACGTCTCACACACCACACAAGCAAATGAGGAAAGCTATCTATAAATTTCATTTCTGGTATTTATTTTAAAATGTAAATGTGTGTGTATGTGCACATGTACTGATATTTACACATATATATATACACACAGTACCCACGAAACAGATGCCCCCCACACAGGAGTCCACACGCATATGCAAGCATATAGGCATGCACCATACAAGAGATGGTGATACCCAAGGGAGAATTTAAAACAGAATGCAAACAGTATTTATCACACACCTCTGACAGTTTCACTTGCACAGCAAACACTCTCCTGTCTGAACAAGGACAGAACTGTACAACCCCAAATCCCTCAGTTGCGTGTTTTCTCTGCAGCCAATTGACAGACACGTGCCTTTTCCTTCCCAACTTTTCTCACAGTGTTACTGACCTGCTGTACTACCCACACTCAGTGGTAGGCCGGAGGGACTTCTGAGAGACTCTACTCCGTAACCCATAACGGCTAAAATGAAAGGATTTTTTATTAACAGAAACGGTGGGTTCACGGTTTCCTAATGTTGCCCCCAACACTTGTGTGTAGGCTTGGAATGACTCAAGACATTTAACTCCAATCATAACATTATTTACGGAAAAGCTGTTCCAGGTCAGCTTTGTAAGTTTATTTGACCTGTGGTATGAAGCAGTTTTACAGGTAGAGGGACTCAAAAATGTACCGATAACTCTTCTAAAATGCTCCGAAACATATTTAAATGGCTTTTTAAAGATACACTGCTTTCATACAGTATGTTACAGTGTGAGGTAGCATACAGGTTTTACCCCTGTTAGTTGAAGTTACCAAGCATAACACACAAGAGGCAAGTAGCACATCTCCTCTAAACAAGTCAATCAACCCTCCCTATTGCATCAGTCCAGCGTGTATTTACTGCTCTCCCACACGCATTATGACCAAGAATACAGATAAGTTGTCCATAGCTAAGACCAAGATTGGCTTTTTGTTGTAAACCCGAGAATTCAAAGTACGTAGTTCAAAGCACAGATAATACCTAGATTAGATACTTTTTGACTAGTTTCCCCCATCTCATGAGAGGTCATTTATCCTCCAAAGTCTTTACAGGTGGTCGGCTGTCAAAGAACACACTTCCAGCTGAATTACGGGTGATTTGGCCAAGATCTTTTTGTGATACAGGATTTAGAAATAGGTGCTAATCATATTTTAAGAATTCTTCTAGGCTCCTTCAGCTACATCGCTGTGTCCTAGAAACTTCAAATGAGGTTTATCCGAAAGATCTTGGCAAGATTTAGAAGAAGGAAAGGCATGTTTAGGAAGTAACTCTCAGGTGCATTAAGAACGTCAGAGTAGTCCGTCAGGCTCCAGCAGATTTTAAGGAGTGCCAAATATCTGAGAAGGAACTAAGCTCTTATTAAAGGGAAAAAAAAAAGTATTCTCTTACAGTTTTCCTTGAGGAAACAGCCTTGAAAGTATAAACAAGTTTCTTAGAATTCCGTCATGGCATTTTTGCTGATGGCCTTTTCTTAATTGCCATTAAGTTGGTTTATTTCTTATCTGACCTAATCACCTCTGGCAGATAAAACTCATTTCATCGGACATAAAAGCACCTGATAAAATAAGCTGCAATCTTCCTCTTTTTTCTCACACTCACTGGTCAGATGGACACCAATACTAAAATACTTCCAGAAATTCCCATTTACTCTCATCTCCCCTCCAGTGGATTCAATAACCAGCTGTAAAACTTCTAGTTACGGGAAGGGTGTGGAAATAGAAATTTCAGTTTAGGCACACAGAAGGAGCAGTTAAGAAGGAAAAGCCAGTATGATTGCTTTTCCTCTATCTCCATTTAACTGGCCTGAAATACCATGCCTAGTCCTGAAAACTAACTTGAAGACCAATCTAACTGCCCACACAGGCCCTCCAGGTTTCCCTTTCCATTGTTCCTAAAACCAGGGTTCTCAGCCAGTAATGCTACACGAGCTTCCCAGTACAAGTTCTTCAGCCATGCCCCACTTCAGTTCCTTGCATAAAATATTAGCATTTTATTGCTAGGTGGTATGGCTATTTTGGTAATGTTTTAAGTCTATCAAGAAAGCAGAAGGCCACCGAGTGGTGCCTGAGCAGTGATACCAGGCTCTCTTAATACAGGTATAAACCCTAAGTTCAAGCCCCAATCCAAATCTCCGCATTCATATCTGGCATTGAGGCTCAGCCTTTCATAAAAACAGGCAAAGGACTACTCCCGTGAACGCTGTACACAGTTTAGAGGTTTTGTCTCAAAAACTCGCTAAACATAATGACAGTTTCCTTCATTTCAATAGGATCTGCTCAGCAGATACAACACTCCATACTCCCCTTCTTTCAAATGAGCTGGAATTTCACCAGACAGTACACCAAACAGTCAGCTCCAGGCTTGCTGCTGAGAACAAGCTTTTAGAAATCGTCTGTAGTTTCTTTCCAACTGAAAACCAACCTCTGACCTAGTGAACCACTACTAGATTTACTCTACGTGTTCAGTGCCGCCACTGACTGCATGAGCTTTGTGCCAGGAGCAGAATTTGGAGCTTTTCTGCTCCTACCTGTTCTGTATCACTTGTCTCCATAGCTCCAATTCAATTCAGGATGGGATGAAGTTCCCCTGCTCCCAAGCCCTGACCTTCGTATAATGTGGACTGGACATCACAATATACAGTCACAATTGTGCTATTTTTACTAAACTATACTCTGATCTTTTAGCCCAAGAAATACAGGAAGTAACAAAGTCAGTAAAGATCATCTATTATGGCTCAACTAAAAGTCTGTTTACTTCAGTTTTATTAAGAATTGTATTCAACCCATTTATTGGTATCACTGGAATTTTACTGAAGCAGAACTGCAATATCACAGGAGGGAATCCAATCTAACGCTCTGAGGCTGTAAAAACAGGATGTTGCATAAAAAAATATTTTTATTTCATGTAAGTCTTTTCTTTCAGTTTCAGGAGACCTGCTTTTTCCTCCCCTGTTTTAAGGCCAAATTCTGCACTGAGGTATACAAAACCAGTTCACACTGACACTGGAAGAAAGTACATATGTGTACAGGAGAGTAGAGATTTAGTCTTTCCTGATTATGAAATAATCTTACTTAATTCATTCATGTTTTCTTCAACACTAAAACTAGCACGTATGTAATGTGCACACCAAAAAGATTAAATGGCCAAACGGTAGCTTCCTGCATGCAATTTTTCTAATAAAGTTAGTGAGGACACAACTTAAACCTTTTATTTGTAATGTTAGGGTAGCTGAAAAGTTTATAAAATTCAAAGCTTTTAGCTCACGAGAGGGGCAGAACAGATTTTCTTTTTCAGTATGGACTGAATTCTTACATACGGAAGGTTTTGGTCTCTTTCTATGGATAAAAATAATGAATGGGATTTCACATTACCTTGGATAAAAATAATTTCTTTAAGAACCTCACAAAATGTCAGACCAGTTCACCAGACAGTGGAGAAGCCCTTACACTGATTTACTCTAGACGATGACCTGACATTAAGAGTCACAGCTGAAACTGCCAGCATTGTAATATCCCACACTGTATATACAACATTAACCACCATCAGCCACCAGTTGCCTTTGATTGCCATGTAGACGTGCAGTTGGTATTCACAAAATTCTTCACGCAAATCAAGGATGGTATTTTATCTTTAGAAGACACCACATTTCTCTGGGTTTTATGAGAATATGCACTATTCTAGAGTGTGAAAAAGGATCACGGAGAATTCTGGAAAGATGTAATAGACCAAATCCCATGAAATTTGTCTGGTTTAGACTGCAAATCTGAATGATCTGATTTAATGTTCTTATGCTGAGCCCAGGACAAATCAGTGAATCCATCCATACAAAGCTCATTGAAGGTTTAGGCCCTTGGACATTGAAAGTGCAGAGAAACAAGATCAACAGCGAGCATCCTCACCAGACACTGAAAAGCCATTGGGACTCACAAGGGAAAAGTAAAAAGAGTGATGAAACAGGCAAGGAGCTGGAACTGGGTGCGGTAAGGAGGAAAATTAAAATCCATTTTGGTAAATGGCCTCAGAGTTCAAATAATTACAAACGAATTTACAATCCACTTAATAGAAAAGACCTCATCGCAAGCTCTGAGCAATATTTTAAGAAAACCAGGAACTCCCTATAAACTTGCAACTGTCCATGAGTAACCAACTATGCGCCTGAATTCCTGAAAGACTGGATCTTGTAAAGAGAACAAGATAGGCCCATATTAAAACTTTTAATGACTTTAGTTAAAAAAAAAAAAGAAGATGGAAAAAAAAAAAGGTGGAACTTTGCAGCCAGCTGGCTCCATACCGAAAGCCAGGCTGCACAGCTTGAACTTAAAGCTATCTTAACATAATGAATAAGTGCCAATAATTAGCATATGTAGTGTGAACAGGTTTGCTGGCACAAGCAAGTGAAAAACTCCAAGGTAAAGTTATTATTAGGGAGTAATTAGCTCTGTGAAGTAAATGAGTGAAACAATAGCTGCCAGCACTGACAATATGGCTAACATCTGACTATGTGGAAGATAACATTGTAAAGTATTGCTCCCTGAGCTAGAATCTGTTAATAACCATATGTTAGTGTAATTAATGCAGAGTCTTTCTGACCTGTTGTCACATAAGAACAATACTTTCTTGGAAACATTCAAACAGGCAGCTCTAGGCTTGTGGATGGCAAAAAAATAATTTGGGAAGTTGCTTACAAACACCTTTTCTTCCACATTTCTTTAAAAATAACTTAAAAACCGTAAAAGAGGGGAAAAATTAGAAAAAACTGCGTATGAACCAACTGCTTTCAAGGTTGATGGCAAAGATTTTAAACCCTGGATCAGGGCTTTCCAGACTAACTAAAACAAACCCGAAAGAATACTCTTGGATTTTAGGGGTGCTCGTAATCCATGCCCAGACCAAATTCTGTAATTTCATTATTTATATGGAGTGCCTTAGACGCTTTATCTAAAAAATCCTTGAACTCCAGAATGTTCAAATCTGAGATCGGGTTCCGAATTCTTTGTCTTGAGCCCATTTCTAAATTGAATAGGTCCCTCCAGGTGTCTGACATTCATCGACATTCTGCCAAGATCTTAACACACTGCTAGATAGGGAGGGTCTCCACTTCCCTCCCAGACACGACATTTTAACCTCCAAATGAGAGGATTCTGTGACCACAAAGTGCAAGGCTAAAGAAAATTTCTCTTGAGAAGGTAATAAAAACCACACCCAGAACTTCTGAATTCTCATAATAAATGGCACCAATGCACCAGTTTTCTCCCTTCATATCAACAACTCAAAATGAAGAGGTCCAGCAAATACAGTTTGCTCAACAAGCCTTACACAATTACTGTATTTTCAAGTAATCGCACTAAGGTAGTGTACCCTCCAGAGTACGCATATCCCATAAAAAGCACCTTGCCTCTGAAGCTCTCTAGTACAAAGACCTTTGTAATTTAATTTGAACATCTCTCTATTCCAATCGAGCATCTCATATGCACCTCGTTAGAGCACATGCACTCATTGGCTCACGGCAATAGTTTTACTGAGAGGGAACACTGTAGTCATACATCCCGAAAGAATAGCTGTCATTGCCTACAGAAAAAGTTTAACAACTTTAAGAACCTGGCCATACTTAATTTCAATTAAAAAAAAAATCCAAAATTTAATGCAAGCTTGTTAGTTCTTTCCTTTTTTCCCTTTCTAGTGGGGCAGCTTAAAAAAAAAAAAAAAAAAAAAAAAAGAAAGGTTT
>NW_010408700.1:31414-34658 GCF_000710305.1 Buceros rhinoceros silvestris | reverse complement strand
AAAAAAAAAAAAAAAAAAAAAGGAAGGTTTTAATGCTTCACAGGCTATTATGGCCAGGCAAAGGAGCCCTGCATGTTTGAGATCTCACACATTCATCTTCTCACTAAACATCTGTTTAAGGCCTGTGTGATCTACCTGTCAGCACCAGTGATCCATAAAGTGTTTGAACCTCCTGTCACAAACCTCAGTGCTGGTTTGATCAGAGGCTTTGTGCACACTAATCACCCCCTTTATCTTTTCTAATGTTAGGAGGAAAAAAAAACCAGCAAGGCTGTCTTCCAAACCTGACTGTAATTAATCTTTCCATGGGGGAACCTGCCTGGTTTGAAAAAGCAAGATCTGATGGGCTGCTGCTCTTTTTCTGCAAGGGCCTTATTTTTCCTACCAGGCATCTTTACACTTGAGTGGTACCCTTTACAAAATACTTTAACTATATCCCAGTGACAGTGAAACAACCTTCAAGATCATCTTATGAATGAAACCAGTGGTAACTTTGCTGAGAAAAAGAGACCAAAGAAAGGAGTTTGACAGAAGCATGTTTAAACGATTCTCTCTTTTTAACTGCGTGGAAAAAAGGGAATCAGAATAAGAACTGGTCTCCTTTTCATGTCTCTCCTAAGCTGCACTCTTCACTAATAATCCCACTGCTACCTTTCTTTTACTCAGCTGCGCACAAACGTACCGAAAGCTGCAGGAGTTCCCAAGAGGGAACAGATAACATCAGGTGCTTTTGGGTTTTATTACAGCTTGCCTTTTGCCACTGTTTGCTTTCTGTGGCATAAGGGGAACGGATGCTGTGCATGACATAGACTACAATTCAAAGCGCACTTTCGATGAGGCCCGTACTGAATGGGAATGGGACAAGTAAGTTTAAATTTACTCACATCTTTTTTGATAAAGGAAGCTTCCTTGACTCTTCAGCATCCCTGTCCAGGCATTAGTAGCAAGTCTAGTGAGCAGATGGTAGGAAGCAGAGAGAAACTGACGCTGCAAAACCAAATTTGGTACTTATTTCATCACAATCCTGAACCTAAATAATGTCAAAAGCCTTGAACATACATGGACAGATGGATCCATGAGTAGGTAGACAGAGTTCGTTTCTAATGAACTCAATTCTCTAACCACAAGGAAGAACTTTAGGGATTCGTGCAATAAAGTAGCAAGTAATTGGTGGGAGGTGACTATCATGATCACATTAATGGCCCGTATCAGCAAAAGCTCTTTAACACAAGGCTGTGTCACGCAAAAACACTGACTCTTAGAATCCAGGTGACTTCAGAGAGGGAAGTGAAGTGAATCTTTGTATTACTGTCATCATTTATTAGCTATACTGTGAGAAAGTTCAAAGGACTCCAGAGGTCCAATATCTGACTCTGTTTGATCAAAGAGATTCTACACATTCTTAGATCTTATTTTAAGACAAAATATCACAAGTGTGAAACATGATAAAGTAGAAAGGACTAAATGTTTACTAAGATTATTTAGAGTACCGTGTTTGGCTCTGTTCTAGATTCCATGGATTTGCTAACTGCATGCAGGTAACAGCAGCTTTAACATTTGAAGAATCATTCGGCAATATGGAGGACTGGACCATCCTCGAAAGGTTACTCTACACATTTGGGGCACTTTGGAATAAAGTGTAAGACAGGATAGGAAAAGTGAACGCACAAAACAGGGAAGTAAGCATCACCAGCAGAACAGATTAGGATCAGAATGAACTATAAGAGAAAAAACATGTGCGACAGATTTGTGAAGAACCTTGGAGAAACAATGCCAAACTAATTTCATGTTATGGAAAACAGGAGTTAATGCCTATGCTGAAGGACACAGTTGGGTCCAATACCTACAGAAGTGAAGGAGTGACCGTGTTTGGGGAATGTCCTGCCAGGGAAGCAGGGAGACAAACGAAGTGTACTGACAACAGAAGATTTGGCAATCCAGTCACAAGATTGACAAAGACCCGGTTGAAAGTTTTATACAGAAGAAAAGAAAAAGTTGGATGTTAGAAATGCCATACCAAAATAATCAAGAAGATCTAGGACAGGAGACAGACAGTAGGAAAAAACCCCCAAAATCATTTCCTGAAATATGACTATACTTGATAGGGAGGAAGATGATGTTGCTCCCAGTAATAAAGAATATTGGAAGCAGAGAAGCTTGGGGAAGACAGCTCATGAGTTCATTTGAGGTTAGTGTCTCTGTCCAAGACTGATGTTCCCTCTAGCTAGAGATTAAGGCACTTGAATCACAACTAATTTATCACCTTTCTAACTTGCTGGCCATGGAGAAACGCCTGGTATTCCAGACTAGCACCCTATATTGAAGCTTGACAGCTAACTGCCTGTAGACACCATCTAAATTTGATAAAGAACACAGGTCAACATCCAGATAAACTTTGAGCCATATAAACTTTTATTACAGAGTGAGGACAAGACTGAACTGGTATCTTATCCAGTACACAATCCCATTAATTTAAAATCATTCAGTAATTAAGAGTTCAGAAGGTCTGAGATTCTATAGAGGATACAACATGCTGCAAAGAGTATCTTGTGTATGGACAGGATTTACAGTAACATTGAAGAACATCTGAACCATGTACTTCAAGTAACAAAGGGAAGATGTGTCAATTCTTTACAACATCATTAAAAAGCAATGATGTAAATAATAGAAGAGAAGGATTTTTCATGTATTTTGCTGCCTTACGCTTTCTAACTCTTACCCCATCTCATTGCGGTATGATCATATCACTTTACGAAGAAAGAACAACAGTCTTTGTTTAAGTAAAATAGCTCCCTCAGAGATCATGTAGATCTTCCAGTCAGTCATGTCTGAGGAAAGACATGCCTCATCTTGCTTAGCTGTAAGAATCAAGTTTCTATATTTTAACTTAAACAAGATGACTAACTCCTCCAAAATTCACCTCCCATTTTATGTATAATGAGAACAATGCTTAGGCTCAATGATGTCCTGCAAAGCTAAAAACAGTTTTTGCCTTTGCAGGGTTGTGTGCATGTGTGCACGCTCACTCGAAGACAAGAGGGTTTTCTTGCTCAGTATCCTATGAACTTCATTCTCCTGAACTGTATTGGCTTTGGAGGTGTACCTGCAAGAACCTATCCAAAACTCACATCTGAGTCTGTATTTGTTACCTTAAAGCCTGCTCCTCTGCATTTCTAGGGATAACTGCTTGGGAGAGCTGGCTGAAGTCTGCAGAAGTACCAATTATCAGCTGAACAGGATCGTA
>NW_010408700.1:30856-31225 GCF_000710305.1 Buceros rhinoceros silvestris | reverse complement strand
TCTTTCCCTGCAGGATTCAGAGCATAAAGAAGTTACAAACATTGGTCCCTCCACTGATTTTGCCTTCTTCAGATTATTCACACCTCTTCCAGACCTCTGCGATGGAAATAAACATTCTAAGAAGTGCAGCACTACCATATCCAAGAAAAATGTCAACAAAACCAACTGGAGTTTTATCTAAGGAAAAACTAAGCAAACTGCACTTGATACACTCTGAAAATTATTCGAATTAAAACCACTTCTGTCCTAGTGGTTTGCTGAATTGTCAGAGCTGACTTAGACATGCACACACACAAAATGTTTAGCATAGGGACGCCAGCCCCGTTAAAAAACCCCTGCATTACACTGGCGACATACACTTTTTTTTTC
>NW_010408700.1:477-30689 GCF_000710305.1 Buceros rhinoceros silvestris | reverse complement strand
TATGAATAAAGCACTCAGGAGTGAATCTCGAAAGGCTGGAAATTTCAGTGAACATCTAAGCCTCCTCTAAAATCAAACACACAGTCTAAGAAGTTTCCAATCTCTTTCATATGTCTAGCTGCTTCTGACACCAACTGAACAAGAAATTAATTCTCATCTTGGTTTTCCTCTGAAGCCCAAGAGCACTTTCATCCCTCTCATAGTACATGAGGCTGCTAAGTAAAATCAGCGTATGTTGTAAAGTAACATAAGTGAACTCCAGAAAAGAATGTTTGTGAGTTATGTATCAAGAAGAAAGCAAAGACAATGCAAAGGAGGTTAAAGAAAGTAATAACCTTTAACAAACACCCAGAGGCTTCCGTCTTGACCACTTGTCTGTCTTACTTAAATTCATTCTCTCAAAACAATGCCTGCTAAAGACATAGTTTTATTACTGCTTTCTAAGATTTCATGCTTAAAGATGCTTATGGGTAAAAAATCTGAGTTTTCACTAAAAAAAAAAGTATAAATGAAAAATTTTGTAAGTACAAGTTTCTATACCTTGGCCTATTTATTACCCTTTTATAAAACAAATACTGAACCCCTCAATTTCCTGAGGAATTCAATGCTTCTACAAGTAGCAATACTTCTTCCAATACTTCTACAATCAGCAAGGCAGGCATAGCTGCCTCGCGAAAAGAGAGCTGCCTACCCTGTGAACACCTATTTCCCACGGCAGCAGGAGATTAGAAAAACCACAGAAATTGGAAACAAATGAGGAAAAAAGGCAGAGCCCACTATATTCGTTCGTTCCAGAGGGTTAACAGTTACATTTAACAGTTTTACCTTAATCTATGTCTTTTCTGATCAATATTTTTAGCTGTAGTTGGTAGAGATGAAATTCCACAGTTCTCATAAAGAAGGATACGTTTCTTTCACTTGCAAAATTTAGAATTTTGATGAGGATTATCTGCATTATTTCTGCATACGTCCTTTCTGAAACATCAGGGAGCACCCTTTACTAAAGGTAGTTTCTTGTCTTTCAGATATTGCTTCTCTATCTAGGAAAGCAGCATATGGAGCAGGTAGAGAGATTAAGAAGCAGAAAAAGACAAAGCAGGAATTACTGTGTCAACCTCAATAACCATTCCACAGGGCTGGAACAACTATTTTATTTTATTTGCCATTCAACAGCTTAACTTCAAATAGGTGTTTAATTAACTCAGAGTGGCAGTCTAAATGTTTAGCCTGAAGCAGAAACTATCTACGTACTGCGTTTGCAGATTTAGAGCATCAGGCACAAGAAAAAACTGTTAATTGCACAATGCAGAGAATTCATACGACACACGCACATGAAAGTGTAAAGATGGAACTCCCAACATAGCAAAGTTTCTTGCTATGCCAAGAACTTTACGCAAGTGTAAAGAGCCTAAAGGAGAGAAAATGAGGGCGCTTATGGCAAAAACCTGTTTCCACAAAATACAAATCTACTGGATATGAAGTAACTGATTTCTTTTATTAAAAATATAGAAAAGCCAAATCTAGGAAAGCATTTTTATAAAAACACAAGCACAACCTGTTCAGAGGAGGAGGAGGAAGAGGATTACGGATTTTTAAAACTCAATCCAAAACACCTTAATACTGGTTTAAGAAAGGATCAGGGCTCACAATCGCCTAACAGAAGCTGGGCACCTTACTCCGAAGATGGGAGAAACAAGGAGGGCAACATATGTCTTGCCTCCACTTCTTGACATCCTATTCAGTGGCAGAGGCACAGATTTACACGGTCCTTCCTCTTATTTCTTGAGGACTTAACAAGGGATTACACCAAGTCAGGAGGAAATGAATGCTCTGGCAGCTAATTAATTTTTATATTTGACCTCCTGCTCTCCACATTGCAAAACAGGTATATTCCTGGCAGGCAGTGATATACGGTGACCCTTAAAATCAGATGGTCCTCAAATATTTTCTGTTAAGGTATAGTCAAGGCCTTGGAAATGCAATAATCCACTTCCCTCTTCAGTTTATTGTGTGAAAACATGTCACACTGTGACTGTTCTAGTCAGAAAATAAACAAAGTGCCCCGCACCTATCTTGGCTTTTATTATCATAATAATCCAGTTTTGTTTTTTAATTCTAAGTATCAACAACTTTCCTGTAGGTGAGCATGTGTTTATGTTGCTCCTACTGTTGCCTTTGTGGTTTCACTGTTAGCAAACCATTAAATGAAAAACAGAAGAAGAAGGGGGAGAGAAGGGAAAAGCAGGCTCGAGGCACAGCCATTTGAGCCTGTTAAATACAACAAGCTGGCTCTTGGTCACCAGAGCCCTGGGACTGGCAGGAAAGCAGGTTAAGTATCCAGAAACTGAAAAGAAAGCAAGACAGTGAATGAACCACTCGGAGCTGGAGCAGATCAGTCCGGGACAAAAAATATGGGCAGGTATCCCCCTTTCATTTAGCACAGCTTAGCACAGCCAGAATGGAATATAAACCTAACCGTGGTCAAGGTGAGGAGAGGGTTCATGCATAATGACAGGTAAGTGCCTCACACTCCCATTTGTTTGCGCAGTTTTCATGGAATAAAAGGATGGTTGAAAAAGAAACGTATGTGCTGACAAAGTCTTGGCTTTGTTACAATGAATGGATCTAGAAAAATTTAAAAACAGAAAATGTTGAAAAGGCAAGGAAAATTGTTTTCTCACCTTGAGGATGACAGAAACTGACCCTCACAAATTTTTTTAACATTTATTCCCTCACATTTTATGATGGATCAGACCAGTTTTTCTGCATTAACCTCTCCTGATGTGATTCTGTGGAACGGTACCAATGCAAAACCGACTGTGAACTAAGAGGGATCGTTCTCTGCATGCTTCCCTGCCTTATTCCCACCCCACATCCATAGCAGTCTGTATTCAATTTCTATCACTGAAATGGGATATTATATAGAAAAACAGTAAAAATAGAGACAGAAGATAAAAACCTAGAAGGACTGAATCTCTGATAACACCGCACTTCAGTTCACATCTTGTATTGTGGCCCAATGGGAGACGACTGACAATCTGGGTTCTCTTCCTGGTTCTGGCAATGAGCTACAGCCTAACATTGTGCAAGCTGCTTCCTCTCTGTCCTCAATTCCCCTGCTCTGAAAAACAGGATGCTTTATTAGGAAAAAAAAAAAAAAAAAAAAAAAAAAAAAAAAAAAAAAAAAGAAAGAAAAGAAAGAAAGCAAAAGAAATAAAAAAAATATTCCAAGATCCAGTGGTGACAGTGCTATGTAAGATCTGGATCACACTCCAATGCTAATATCCGTGCAAATAGGCTGTGAAACGCCAAGTAAAACTTAGGTGATCGAATGTGATTCTGTAGAGCTGTAAATAACCACTAGGGATGAAAAGGCAGAGAAGACTCACACCTGGCAGTTATGAAATGGGGAATGATGCTTCCAGATCAGTTTCCATGCACATTCAGTAACAGTTGAATTTTAAGTCACTAGAGTATTTTGACATCTCTTTCTACTATTTAATAGGCAGTAACAACAATGTATCATAGTTCCTCTAAAATACGTAAAACAAAAATAGCCAGGCATTGTGGGAAATCTACACCGCCAAAGCATTCTGAAATAATGTGAGTGAAGACAAATCACAAGTTCAAGAAAGTGTCCTTCATGTAAGTATTTCAGTTTCCTTCTGAGGCAGTAAGAACCTTAGAGATAAGGACCAAACTTCCTACCCTAATCTTTTATTTCTAAAAAAAAGGGATTGGGCAAATAGGCTCAACATCTTAACTTTTCCCAGGGACTGGATAGAATTAGATCTGAGTAGGTTTATCTCAATCGAACTAGGATAGTTTTTATTAAAAAAAAAAAAATCCATATTTTAACCAGCAAAGTTTAATCCCTTCTTTTCCTGTGAAAACTCAGATAAGTTTGATTTTGCGCCTCTCGCTGTTTCCATATTCCAGGTATTATGTCATTGCACATTAGACTGTGTCAACACACTGTGACTTCGTCCCCGCTAATGCAAAACCTCAGAAAACATGGAGCCAAGAGATAATTTCAGAGTGCTTTTTTTTCTCTTTTCAATGTAACTTGGTATTTATCCTTCCGTATTTCTGACATTTCCATTGAGTGATAGTCCAAAAACCAAGAAAATCAGTCTTTCGCATGCAAAGCCGTCTTAAAGCAGAGGGCTGAGTAGCAATCTTTCTGGGCAGGTGAGCTTCACGCATGTCTCGGGAAGCATCACTGTCTTGCAAAATCCAAGAACAGCAATGACAGGCTTCCATGGGAGCCTCTTCAAGTCCCCTGTTGGTGGAAAGAAGGCTTAACCTCCTACAAAAGGGCATTTCCTGAAGGAGTGGGGAGATGACATCTGAAAGCAAAATGGGTGTGAGGCTCTTAGAAAACGGCCCCATACTTTAACAAGATCCGCCTGAGAGCAAAGTTTGCATGCCTGAACATAAGAAACGGTTGCTTTTAGAACAGTTTGCTTTTTAAAAAAATCTATTCTTAACATATTTAAGTATTAAATCAGTGGCTCAAATTCCTTGAACGTAAAAGAAAATTAATACAGAGAATGAGCTGTGTGGAACTTGATAGAATTGTTACATCATGTTAGTCCCTTCTGCATCTTGGTCATTTGTTTCAGCACAAAGTGTCTGGAAATGTTCATGTTCTAATTTTATGATGTTTTACACTTGTTTAGGAAGAAGGAATTTCAGGCCCCTGCCATCTATATGTTAAGAAAAACTAAAATAAAACTTCATGGGTTTTGAGTCAAATAATGTAATGAACTATGTTTACTGCACTATGTAACTAAACTGTTCCTATGTAACAAAACTAGACAACACATCTTAAGAGAAAGAACCAATTAAGGAAGCCCTATTATATAGCATTATTAAAGTCCATCTTCCACTGTTAACTACTGCACACTAAAGCAACTGTCATCTTGGGTGGGTGGGGGTTAATGTTTCTAAATGAAATGCCCTTCAAACATGCTTTCTGACAGTTATCTTCATGTTTTCCACAGATGCGGCCACTGTCACAAAGTTAGGCACTAAAATAGATACATTAGTGTCACATCTAGCCTGTGCTGATACCTCTGCCACTGTAACTGCTGGTCAAGCTGCACCATGAGGAAAAACACACTTTATATGTAGAGGATCTCAGAGGCACCGTAGGTGACGTTTGGGAAGCTCTAAGAACTGATCAAAGCAAGAGAAAGTCATCAGCAGAAGGTATGTCTCAAACTGAAAGTAAGAGGCCATTCATATTTGTTCCCTCGATATGCATTATCTCTGCTAGACTGAAATGATGCAAGTGATTCGACTTTTGCGGATTCGCAGGGCAGCCTGTACAGATGTAGTGTTCTCTGGAGGTTTTGCTTACCCTGTAAATCATTACGCCTATATTCTTAATTGTTTGGCACAGCTTCCAGGACATCCATTACATCTCTTCCAACTAATGCTTATTTGTTCATCCCCAGGGCTTCTAACCCACAAATGTCCTGGCGTAAAGAGAAGGGCATGAAAATAATGCATTATAGGTGAGCAATATTCCATGAGGGTATCTGAACAGCGTGGGCCGGCTGAGCCACTGAAAAACACGGTACCAGCCTCTTGTCCCTCTTTGGTTTGCACTGCTTCTCTGGCTGTCTTAACATCGAGGGAGTAAAGAGGCTAAATCTGGAGAGTATGGAAGTCCTATTCTAAACAGGAACTAGGAAGAATATTAAATGTACATTGGATGTGCTGGTAGCACAGGGTACTGATTTACACATATCTTCTGCCCAGAATACATCTAAGCTCTCGCCACTACTGACCAAATCTCCCTGAAGTATTCCCATACCTAAGCCAGAAAACCCAGCTTAATAGCCGTGGGTCTTCCTCAACAACAGGTGAGACTGTGTAAAAGAAAAAAGACGAGTAGGAAAATATCTGTGCTACCTATAACCTACTGGACTGAGATCTGCTTCAGCAGATAGAGAAAAAGTGCCTAGTTTCTAACCCTTGGTTCCTCCCTGAGAAACGCTGAGGAAGGTTCTCCCAGCCATCTGACAACGGTATTTGAGGAGGCAGCAACAGGAAACACTGGAAAAAAGGAAGCTCTTTTTGCAGAAACAGTCTGCTCTTTTTAAACCATTCCCATGGCTGCATCCAGGCTCTGTGGGGAGTGCAGGATCAGGAAGGGAAAAAGGAATCAGTTCTGTTGTGAAAGTCAAGAGAAAAGGCAAATACACCCCCACCAAAAGAGAGACAGACTTCAGCAGCGAGGGCAGAGGGACGGAGGGCATTCGTGCAAATACAAGATTGCATGTGCAATTCATTTGAAGGCAGTGGCATTTTTACCACAAAGAAGAGTTTAATCAAAGTCTCAAGAGATCTGCCATAAAGGAAGCCCTTGCCTTGCTGCCTTGGCTGTCTGAAAGAAACACCTGTTACGCACAACAAAAAAAGACAAAATAAACAGTAGGTATAGAAGGCAGGCCATGGTTCAAACAATGGGAATCAGAGAGGCACAGTTTTCTCTAAATGAAGGGCTAGAATCCTATCAAACCAACAGCTGGGGAAAGCATAATTCTTTATATTTGCAGGGAAGTTGCACAGATTATATGATGGCAACAAGTACAACACACGTATCTGAGCTCTGCTTCCTAGGCTCCAGAAAGGACAGGAACCTCCTAAGATATCCCTGAGTGGAAGAATAAACTTGCTTGAGCCCAGCTCCAGGAAAAGAGATAGTCAGCTTTCAAAAGAACACAATGGACAATTTTCCTCCCATGGGGCCTTTGCAAGAGTTTCTGCTGAGAGGATACTGAGCTCAAACAACCCTCACAAAAGATGCAGAAAACAAAACTGTGATTTTAACAAATCTACCTCAAAACAGAGTGGAGATGTAAAGGACACCTAAAGTGGACGTATTATTTTTTAATAAAACTACTGACCAAATCTCCCTGAATATTATTCTCACAGAATACAGAATTCTGTCAGCAAATTGATTACAATTTGAATTTCTTTATTCTGATTGTACCAAAAAGACAGTAATTCTTAACTGTGCAGTAAGAAATAATACAAGAGAAGCAGACTGAAATAACACCCTGAAACTCGTCACAAAGAAAGCTAAAATTCTTGAAGAATAATGTTTCAAATCTGCCTTTACATTTCAAGTAAAGAGGAAATACAAAAAATAGAGCATAATTCTGATTCCAGTCTCTAGAATATATCAGCTCTCCCGAATTTTGCTTCCTAACAGGAAAACAAAGAAACACCTGTATCTATCATGTATCTGGGGAGCTCTCCTATCCAGGGAAACCTGCTGCTGCCAGAAGCGAGTGCTGTGAAATAACAGCGGCAACCTTTATAGGGGTGTCTACAGTGTCAGAGCCATCCAAAGAATCACAGAAGGGGAAAAGAAGGAAGCTTGAAAGCCTTGTTTCCTTAAACTTTTCTAATTTCTAATAATTTGAGTTCATTTCTGCTTACTTTGTATCTCCTGGCGCATGCATCAGTCTGCATCACTGGGAAATAACTATGATGATCAGCGTCTTGAGCTAAACTAAGGGTTCTAGCAGCAGGGTTGAAGAATTTGTAAAGCCTTGAACAACTCACATCTAAGATCAGCTAAAATTTGTTAAGTATTAATAACCTGTGGCCCCCACGTGGAAAACGCCCCTATTCCTTCCTCCTAAAATCCTTTAGAGACACGCAAAATCAAAGTCCAGAAAAGTAATCGTGTTTGTAATTGATATTTGAATTGGGGCATTTCAAACGGAGGCATGAAAATGTATGCCTACGTGTGTATAAGGCAGCTTGCTTCTGTGTATAAGGGGAGAACGTAATCAGTCAGCTATTTAATACACGCTTACTTGTTCCTGCATTACAGACTCGGTCTCCAGAGTTAAAGAAACTGGAAATGATCCTTAATTTAGATGTACGTGACTCTTAAGGATGTTAAGATCGTAAAACTCATTACACACAGCATATAAAAAAGCTTCTTTTGCTGACACACTGCAGCTCAGAAATGCTTAAACCACAGACAAGATTCTACACGCAGTGTGAAAGATAAGGAAACATCTTCTCACCACACAGAGCTTTAAAGGGATAAATACTTAAACAGGCTTCCTTCAAACACTTGAAGCAAGAGACTCCTTAACTAACAGATCTGTGGCTTTGAATTTTGTACCTTCAGCCTCAGTTTTCTTGCTCAGTCATAAAGAGTGTGGCAAATTAGAAGGAAAGAATTGATTAGTGGGAACTTGTGATTACAGCTGAACTGATCCCAACCCTGCTCAGGGAGAAAAGGGGGAGCAAACGGAGGACGTTGAAAAGAGTCATATTCCATTTTCAACATAGCCAGATCAAATTCAACAAAGGCCCTCAAGCAGTCTGTCTTCCTTTCTGAGGAGGACAGCAATAGTAAAAAAGTCTTCCCCGTTTTGATGGAGGCAAAAATTTTTAAAACAGGAAGAAAGGAAAGACTATACAGAAAGTGAGGGACTTCATAGCACAAGCTCCTATCCACCACAGCCAGAGGAACGTTTTCTCCTGGTAGCCCAGGAGAACAGAGCACTTCTCCTGTAACTCGAGCGACATTTGGCACTGACCCCATGCTGACATTTCAGGGTTCAAGCTGTGCTGACAATACACTATAGGTGGTTGGTGTATTGGTATTACGGCCACCAAAACGACAGGGAAACACAGTTAAAACAATGCTACTTTGGATGAAAAGTCACTGACTCAGACGTTAGGGAATGCCAGAATTAAGACTGTCATGATTTTAATTTTCCCTCTCCTGAGTACAGTCTACAATTATATTACCATGTAATTCTCTCCCCCAGGATAATGTTTTTTATTCAATATGTATGATGGAGATACATGGGAATAAAATAAAGATACCTACCTAACCTAATTCTGGCACTTGTAACTTTCAAATGCCTTACTTCGTTACGTAACTAATGTATTTCTTTCTATACAATTTTCACAGCATACAAGTATAGGAGCCTCTTGATTATTTCTGTCCGAATCCATTTTAAATCGCTATCTATGAAGAATTTTTTTTAAACTACCCAAGTTTCAACTTTAGAATAATTTGCTGAACACTATTGCTATAATCTTCCAAAGTCAAACCCAATAAAAACTATTTTATAATATACACATTTTAATATTATCTTACTTACTGTGTTATTTTCCTTACTGAGTCAAATATTTACAAACTCCAAATACTGTGAATTACATTTGTCCCATTCAATAATTATTATTACTTTTCATATAAGTCTTCATTTTAGTTTTTATAACTTTATTATGTTTATCTTAGAACTTAAAACTCTTTTCTTGAACTTCTAAATACAAGTAACTCTGACATACAGTTCTTAGCCTCTTCAAAGCATATTTAAAACCGATTTTAACAACAACCTGAAATGGTTCCTTACAGTTATTTACCATTTACACATTTTATTCAACTTTCGTATGTGGAAGTTGAACCTACATGGTTACTATATACATTACGCAATAGAAAGACAGCTGAGACGACATCCGTAACTCTCCAGTTCATCTTTTCTCAACAGAGGCTTCCATGAGACAACTGTATGTACCTTTTCCCTCTCTTTCTCCAAACTTCTGTCAGGTTTTACTCACATTGCCCCTTCAATCACTATCCTTCAAATGATTAAACTGTTCCATTTACTTTTCTTAAAATTATCAAGCATAAGTAATTGCCCTCCACTTTAATTTCCGTCACACAATTCAGCAGCAGATAAGCGACAAAAACCGAACAATAAAAATAAAAATGTTCACCTTGGCCTCTTGCATGAGATTACCACCAATGGTGAGCTCATCTTGCCTCCTAAACTAGGGCATCATCAGCTTTTGGATGCCAGATGTCTGAGAAAAATCCAAAGTGGTGAAGACAGTGGTGTTGATTCAGTAGGTGGAACCATACTTTGCCCTCTGAATCATTTTAAGTCATTATTCCGGCAGAGAGTTCAAAGTATTCTAGTTTGAAGGAGCCATCAAAATGAAGTCATGACCACTTAACATGGCAAGAGATGAATCACAAAAGCAAGTCACTGCCAGTGGAAACTGAATGATCCTCAAATCTCTCCCTCTTGATACAGGTATGGACACTGGTAGCAACTTTGGAATGCCAAACTTAACCTGTACCTCAAATACAGCTGCTCTGGTTGGAAAAACAACCATTTTAAGTAGAACAAGCTGGGCAGAATGAGATGCCCAGATGCAGTGCTTAGAACCATAACAAAAGGGATTGGTCCTTATGCATCAACGCCCCCAATTTTCTTAGGATAAGAGGCACAAACCTGGCAGCAGGTTTTTGTTTAAGTACGTCTGGTGGACACAGGTGTACCTACATATCTCCTGTCCAAATTCCCATTTGGGAAATTACATACTACTTGCTTCTATTTCCGTCGTCTCCCATTTTACACGAAGACTCACATCCCATCTCAGTTCTGACGGAATGTTTGCAGGGAGGCCTCTATCAGGTTAACTCCTATGATGCTTGTTAAGGCAGGCTGAAACATTACCTGCTCCTGCAGACCAACCCAACCCTACATTGCTATTACTGCTGTCATTAAGAAGCAAGTACAAAAAAAATGCACCCTCACACCTCAGCTCCTGCAGGTCAGAATCTCCTAACATAAGCATCAGTAAACGGTATCACCAGCAAACATGTACCAAAAAAAGTTTCATCTTCTATTCATGCTATGTGTCACTAAAAAGCATAGTAACTCCTAAATAACCCTAAAAACCATTTTGTGAGTTTAGTTAATGCCAGGCAGTTCCAAAGAGATTCCAGAATACTGAAGGGGAAATAAACGAGATCCAAATTTGGCTTAGAGTTTCATTCTCTTTGGATCCCTCAAGATGTCACATGCTATATAAACCAAGTATTACTTGGCCAACACAGATGAAACCCCCCAATTTAGAGTAATCACCAGAATGATACGCAGTTGTGAATTTTCAAATTTAGTTTTGTTCTGGGGGGTGAGACCCTACAATAAATGTTCTCAAATTATGCAGCTATCTGAGTCATTTTGCAACTGGTGACCCTTATAATGATGTTCTCATTTTCAGAGCCAATGTGATGCCACACAGTGATTTGTCTCTTAAATTGAATCTTTGCCTCTAGATAGATAGATACGGAGTTTATTTTGAAATGTCTCCTAGTGCCTCTGAGTCTGACTGATGTGAGATGTTATTTTGAACATGCCAAAGCATCTGAACGGCTCCAGTCCTTTCTTTTCAGCGTGCATTCCTTGATAAGTGGCAAAGCTTCCCACTTATCAGTCACTCAAAGTGACTGTGGCTGTCAGTTGTGTACAAAGCGCAATCAGTTTGGAAGCAGAGACACCAGCATTTTTCTTCTCAGCTTGAAGCAAACACGTTTTGACTGCTAGTCATTCAATTTTAAAGCATCTTCAATTAGGGGCGGATGAAGATATAAAGAAAACACATCCTAAACACCTCCGCCAGCCAGCAGTAAAAAATTTATTGTTATCTCCTGCTTTACCTTACTGCAGAGGCAGCAGCGGCAGCCTTTTCCAGCTACACGACAGAAGTGCTCAGGACTACACACACTCCATATGGACAAGATCACAGCCATAAAGAGTTCATGTTCAGCTTCTCAAGCCACTTATACAAACTACCATGGTACCTTCTGCTCCTGCACCTCTGCTGTCTGTCTGCTGTGTAAATACCTGCACAGGCACGCAAACGTGAACAGCGCTCACGAGCACACAGGTACACCACCCCGCGGCATTTGGAGCACAAATATTCACAAAACTATGTATGCGTGCTCTGTAACCAATAAAATGCCGACCGAAACCATTAAAAAGACTGTGGAAATAATGACAAGGAGGGGGGAAAGAAAGGGAGGACTGGCATAAAGGCGGAGTTGATAAGGGAAAAGAGTGGGCAGCCGTGTAAGGCAGATTGCTCAGTACTGCAGAGGCAGAGAGCTGGAAGTGGAAGGAAGTAGTCAGACTTGTGGGGTGCCCCAGAGAGACGCTGAAATTGAGGGGGGATCTGAAAACAAAAGAAAGACAGGGCCCTGGAAAGAGGTCTCCAAGAATACACTCGCTGAGGGGATATGAGGCCCTGACCTACCGTGTTGCTAGCTGTGATGACTGTATTTGACTGCTGGCATTTTTCTTACAGTCGTAGCTGCTAGATTATTTTGGGTGTTTCGGTGTTCTGTTTTGGTTTTTAATAAAAATAAGTTTCTGGCCCTCCCTTGTGATCGTGTGAGAGAAATGGAAAATGGAAACAATGAAAGCTCAGTAACAAAAAGGAAATTAAGAAAAAATGCTAAAATTGCAAGCAAAAAAGTCAAGTTCAAAACAATCTCATAATTTTTAGAACATTTGCACTGGTAACACTGGAAAAAACTTTGTTATCGGCGAGTGCTATTGCAACCATGTAGCTCAGCACAGGCAAAAAAGCTGATTTATCTGAAGAAAACGTTACCCTTGCAATCTCGATAAATTCAAGCTGTACAAATCCCAAGCAGATTCTTCTTGTCTGCACTGGTGTAATTTGAATTGTATGAGAGTGTAGGAAAGGCCTGGGACCAAACTATCTGCGGATGCTTGCTCTACAGGTAATCCTTGGAAGCAAAAATGTGGTACATCAGTGCGAAATGTTGCTCTGCACAGAAATAAGTGTAGAGAAACACCTCTGCAATTTTTTACATAACTTAACTTTTATGGTAATGGAAGGAAGTGAAGGCCCATAGGTTACTCTAGAGTACACGCATCATATCCTTCAGACAAACACACACATTTGCTGAACTTGAGAGGCCAGCAAGCAATTAGCTCACTCTGACTGCTAGCCTAGATTTTTTTTTTCCACTCCTCCCTATTTCCTCCTCCAACTGTGCCCTTTTTTCTTTTTGCATGTGTGGTTTTTTGCGTAGGGTTTTTTTTCATAATGAATTTCCCTGGGGCTTTTTCCTGCTCAAGGGACAGGCAAGTTATTCTGATAACGGATAGGACATCAGCTGCAGAGCTTTTGTGAGAAACAATTGTTTAACCTCTTTGCCGGCAACTTCAGTTGTTTGGGAAGAGGTTGCGAAGTCATGGGAAAGGCTGCAGTATGACTCCTTGTTGGGACCGTCTCACTGAATCCAGTATGTCCATGTTTATAAGTTGCAGGAAAACAGCTGCTCCTGACACATGATGAATTTGGACAAAATGTCCCCAATCCATGAGCCTGTACGCTTTGACTGTGCAGTCACAGCTTGTCATACCCACGCGGGCAAAACTCAAACCCAAAAACAAACCGTCTCAGTGGACGGAGCCTGTTCTGAAAACATTTTGTGGAGTGAGAAGGAAGATACTTTCTCACAGTTTCCTACTGAAGAAAGGTCTCATTAAACTCCCACTAATATGAATAAGAGCCTTTTCATGATGTTCAGTGGGAGTTGGATCAGGCCCTCACTTCAACAACTTTATTGTCTACCAAGGAAACCTTTTGTCCTCACCTCTCTCTGATATGCAAAGAGGACTCTAATTACAGAAAAAGTAATACTGTTCTGCTGTGCAACAGCTTGTGAAGGGGTTGTAGCACCATGAAGCACTACTCTGCTGTCACTGACTTCTTAGAAAATCAGAATTCCCAGGGAAAATGGTAATACAGAAGCAACAGACATTCCTAAATCTGTAACCAAGCACTTGTGTAGTGGTTGTTCATTTTTGTATCTCAAGTGAAGGATACATCATCTACAGCCCTTTAAAGCCTCCTACAGAACTCTGAATTACAGGCGTGCAAGACGCTGGGGGCCAGGAAAGAAATTTCACAAGCCCTTATGGCTGCTCTGAGGAGATACCAACAGGGCAAGAATTACGGGTGAGGATCTCTACCCTCTTATTTACACACAAAGTAATCCAAGTATTTAGTTCACACAGTGGCCTGCTGGAGTTTGCTTTCCAGCAGGAGACACAAAATGAAAGGATGAGCTGTGCTGGAAGTATAATTTAGAGTGCAAACGTTGGAGCAGGGAACAAATTTTCAACGTCATTATGTAAAGTCAAATATTCAGTATCTTCTCACAACAAGAAAGAGAAACCAGGTTTTTTTACAACTACACTTCATCTGAAATAGGTCAAACAAAATCTCAATGTTTTCTCAAACAAAGAGAACACACACAGGCCCGAACATCATTCAGCCGGTTCTGGATAACAGATGATTGCTCACCTGAGGATTTCAAACCAATAATTAGATAAATCTAAACAACAGCAACAAAAATCACCACCATAGGTAACTGTGTGGGTAAATTATAATATCTCAAGCAGTCTGGAAGCAGGTCTCTTTACCAGTGTTTTGGAAGGCTGGAATCAACCCAGAGCCTCTTGGTGCTTGGAAAGTTTTGACAATAACAACTGTTCATTTCAAAACTTAGCATGTTAAGCTTAAGAAATATTTTTCTGAATTTCTATGTAACTCAGAAACCAAATCCTTCTTTCCTCCCCAAAAATATAGCTTGATTTTGAAAAATAGATCTGGCTACCATACTGAAGGAAATTCCAAGTAGTCAAGATTTTATTACATTCCAAATTGGAACAAGACTTTAAACCTCAGAACTTAATGAGAATGGGAATATTCTGATTTGGGAACATACTTAGCGCAGCCAGGCCTCTCCATCTACCAACACAACTCATGGGGAAAGGGACAGAGCCAGCTGACACTGGGTGGGGAAGATGGAAACCTGGATCCAGACTCACCAAGGAAAGCCTTACTGGAGTCAGGAGGACACGCTGGGCAGCTGAGGGATTCAGGAAAGCCAGGAAGCCTGCAGCCCGAAGGAGCATGGAGTCTGGAAGGCCGTGGTGCCCAGAACCCCTGTCAGACAAGCTGCTAAGGGCCTGCAAAGCTTGATGCCATGGGGATCATGGCAAGCTTTGAACCTGGGAGCAAGAACACCTGGCATGACTGCCAGGTGCCACCAGACTCTGGCCAAGCACCAGACAGAAGTCACATCCTGCCTGGCAGGTGAACCAAGCTAGAGGTATGCTCTTGTAGCTTTGCATCAGAATTTAGTTAGGATCCTCTTGTTCTTCAGAGGTCTGAACTTTCTAACAGAAATCCTACTAGAACACATGCTGACAAGTCTCTAGCTTTGAAGGAAAAAGAAAACCCTCTATTAAAACACACAGAGTCATCAAAGGGTTGCTATCCGGTCAAGTTTCTGACAGCACTCAGTTCTTGGGCTAAGTTCGTCACCTAGAAATTAATATAAATTAGTAACCAAGTACTGACAATATTAAACTAAAAAGTCAAACAAAACTGTGCTCCAAATTTTAGAGACACTGTAAAGCAGCACTGTTGCTTCTTGCTGCTTTGAGATCTTAGTTTTACATTACTGGCAACTTGAGGTGTTCCAAACTCTTGAGCGGGACGCTCCAAAAAAAATTTTGACTAAAAATCAGAACAGTTTAAAAAACATTTGGCCTCCATTCTGTTTGCCTTCTAATTTTGGCAAAAATTTCCAGATTTTGCCTGGAAATATAAGAGCTGGAAGTTTACATTCTGAAGAAATGAAAGCTGGCATTTTTGTCATCACATGACTCCAACAGCTAGAGCTTGAAGGAAAAACCTAAAACATCGTCGAGTGTTCTACAAAACTATAAAATTAGCAGCATCAGTTTTATCACAATTTAGGCTGCAAAGTTGACCTATTTTATCAACAGTGCCCTACTGCATATGAATTTCTCTATGAATTTTAATAATCATATTTAATTTTAAATACAGTTCAACTAAAGCAACATTCATCACCGAGCTTCAAAGCAAACTATTCAATTATCACCCTGGGTTAGACATTTTCTCTGAGCAAGTGGAAAGTGTAACCTGCACCACCCCATAAAACTTTGCATTTCAGAGACACCTCTCACGCATGTTCATCGCCTGTTCTAGGGACCAGCTCAGCATCATGAAAAAGGAGCATCTAGCCTTCAAGTTTCTTTTGCTCTCTGCCCACCTGATGTTAGAGCTACACAGCCTCAGAATTCTCCATGTTCTAGAGCAAAGACACCGGGAAGTAGACTGTGGTCTCAGAAAAGAAGATGAGGAGGTCACCATGAAAGTTCCCTCGAGGCCCTGAAGGACAGAGCTAGATTTAGTCCACGAACTTGCTCAGCCGTATTTGGTGTCTGCATGCTCTTTCCTCAGCCTGTTCTACAGCTGCAGATACTACAGAGCTGTTCTGAAACACAGCCTAAGATCTCTGGGGTTGTTGATGGACAAGAGATGACAGAACATGCACTCCAGTTTCATTTCTGGTAAAAGAGCAAGACTGAGGTGTGCAAGGGAGAAGACTCCAAACACTCAGCAGGCAGAAACTGTTAAAGTGAAAACTTTTTCAACACACGTACACACGAAGATTAAACAGAACAGAAAGCAGTGTGCATGGGAGTATGCATTCCATAAAATAAGAAGGAGCGAGTTTTAGTTAAATTTTCAGAGAAATTCAAACCTCTTCACAAATTAGCTCTAGAACATCCTGAAAAGCAGGAAAAAAAAAAATTATAGACATTTGCTAAACCATAAAATCCTGTCTAGATCACACCTAGCATTTTGAGGTCACACAGATTCTTACATTTAATCTGATCTGCAAGTTTTCTTCCGTTTAGCATTCTCTCTTAACTCTCTGTATGAAGATAAGGCGTTTGTCTTCTGCATTAGTGGTACCTTCTTCCCGTTAATTCAAAAGAGATAGACTTGGAAAAGACATAATGTCAATTAGAGACTCAGATGCCAGGTACATTTTTCCAAGCTGAAGCAGCTGACACATCTTTCTTCAGCATCACAGAAGTGACTAGTTTAATTGAGCTGTCGTTACACTCAGCATTTGCAGTCCTCTCAGGAGAAGAGACACATTGCGGTCTCTCCTTACGTATTCTGTGTGTATCAGTGATTGTATGCTGGGGTAAGGAGCAGGGGAACTGTTTCCAAGTTAGCACACTTAGAGAAAGGAGTCATAAATCATGAAGTCAGTCAGGTTGTGGGGTTTTTTTAACCTTAGGGTATTATGTTTTCAATACAATATTTCAATAGCTTTTTTCTGTGTAATAATTTATCTGGCATTACAGCAACTCTTACAAGCTTAGAAAAAATTGGCTCAAGTAAAACGAATCCTTTGTCATAAATAGGTTGTGTTCATAACTGCAGCCTAATCATTCAATTGCACATAAGTCAAACAGTTATCCAGACTTTGCAGGAATATTTCCCTGTCAATAAATCTAATGCTATTTAAAAACCTCAGGCCAACGTGACAGAAGCCTGTTAGATTAATTAGGGAAAGGTCAAAAAAGCTGAACTCACAGCTACATTCATGTCACAGTTTTGTTCCACCTACCATAACCTGATTGTAAACTCACAGACCGTTTTAAACATGGGCACGTTAGGGTGACTTCATTGTCTCCATCTATATACAATCAAAGATTTCTTCAGGAGTTGTTTCTTCTCTCTAACAGTCAACTAAGCATGCACCTGAGAAAAAATACTAGCTTTGTATGCAGTGTCAATAAAGACTTTTTTAATTTTACATGTTTTTCCTATCAGCAACTTTACAGCAATTTGACTGCAACCAGGGTTCGTGAGACTTCAAGACCATACAGACCACGGAACTGTCAAGAAGCAGGCGGTATAATCAAAACCTCACTACAAACAGATCATGTCTGCAGGAAAGAGAGGACAGGATTGTCTCTCTGCCTGTTCAATTCTTGCCCCTTACCATGTGACCATCCAAAAGGAGGGTGCCCCAAATCTGATGGGTTTTGTGTGAAGTGGACCCTGGAGGTGAAATTCTGACCTCAACAGGGTCAATATTTCATCCAGAATCCCTCGAGACAGACCTCCAAATCATTATCTCTGCAAGGCTCGCAGCTTGTATCAGATGGTAGCTAGCTGACTTTCATTTACTACTGACTTAGGTCAAACGTGGACCAGGGATCAAGAGATGAAAGGCTCTATATCTCATTATCAATTATAAGTGGTCTCCACTACCCTAAAAACAACATACTTCATTCTTATCTACTAGGCCTTCAAACTTAAAAGGGTTGGGGTCAAATTATGTTACTTCAATTTATTTTTATTCACTGCTTATAAAACAACTTCCTTTCTCACTGCCATAGCTAAATGCTAAAAATGTAAATACTTTCCTTGCCATTGTAGAAGTTCTACTATTGTTTTTCTTTTAAAGGCTTATTAAAGACACAGCAACAAAGAAAAATCCCTCCCACACACAAATTTAAAGCAAAAAAAAAAAAAATACAGGGATCAAGGCCAAGCCAGGCCTCGCCAACCTCAAAATTATTTTCAGCAAAGCACGTCTTGTATAGAAGCTGCATTACAACAGAGGGATGGACCTTCTCCAGAAGTTTTTTACAGTTACATGAGTCTTGATACTGACAGAATATCCTCTGAAACAATAGAGCCAGTTTTTCTGCCAGTGTGAAGCTACACAACTTCTCTGATTTTTCTGGAATTCAGTTTTCTTAGATGAGTTACGGATATGGCCCATAATTTTAGGCAGCTGATTCTGAAACATTAAGAAGTAGTTTCAGAAGAAAAACACAGCTGTCACTGAGGAAACAGAACATAGTATCCACTTCCACAGTGACTTGAAATGCTCTCTATATAATTACATACTTGAACAACCAAAGACTTTACCGTGACTCTAGATATCCATAAAACATCAAACCCCTGCTTTGTTACTCTGTGAAAACCTTCAGGGGCAAACTGATTTGCATTATACCCAAAACAGGGTCATCCATGCACACATGCATGAAGACTAATGAAGTAAGAGTCAATGGCATGAAAAGAAAAATTTGAATACTTTAAGGAAAAAGAGGTTAAATAAAGTTTACTGGTGGTGCTGGATTAACAACATTTTTCTGCTACTGGGAGTAAACCTGTAAATACCTAGAACCTACACAGCCGCTCTCCTGAATCTAACCAACCTTTTGACCCGTTTCTCATTTGGACAATACTTCACCCGAAGCGTAAAATTTCCAGACTTCCAACATGTGAGGCAGAGGGAAGGGGAAATTTCTGATCACTGAAGAGAACTGCTTCCTCAAAACCTCAAATACAGAGTTGTAGGAGACCCATTCCAACCCAGCTCTTTCTGGCAGCTCTTCTGCCCCTCCTCACGTACAGCTGAAAGATGATCTAGTCCTGCAAATCCTCGCTGACATAACTGCCTCCCCTCACGCCTGCTTCACAATGCCTTCTAGAAATTGACCTTTTTTGCTTAATTACAGGTAACATTACCCTCACCTGTTTCTGCAAATGAGATGTAAGCCATCTGCAGATAGTCTAAAAGAAACTATGACAATAGTTTCAAAAAATTGAACCAAAGCGTGGGGAAATTGGGAAGGAGAAAAGAGAGGAAACAGGGCCATGAGTGGAGACGTGGTCTCTGACCTGGATCTGTTGCTGAAGAAGGTTAATTTTGTGTTGCTGCTGCAGGAGCTGCTGCTGTTGTCTTGCAATCTGTGGAGAAATTGCACAGAAGAAACATGAGATATGTATCACCGTTTCTGGAGTCAGGACACAGGAAACTTCCACCATGCCTCATTCTTTAAACTGCTCTGTTAAGCTAAGAAACCTTCAAGTGCGGGTGGCAGCAGCCCGGACTGACACTGAAGCAAGGGGCTCACGTTCAGGAGCAATTCAAAGCTAATATTAGCATGAAACGGAATCTTACGGAAAATGTTGTGCTCCATATCAAAGACAGACTGATACAATAATCTCTCCTCTCTATCTATCTGAAAGAGCAGTGATAAAATCCCCCAAAAGTGAGCACTCATTTGCTCCGACTTGCTGGAGGAAGAACAATACTGGCAGAGAAATTGGAAAATAGTAGGAGAGGGACAGAAAGGCAAAAAAGTAGGATGGACAGTAATTTTTAATCTTTTTTTTCTGTTTGACACCACCTATTCAAAAATTAAAAAAAAAAAAAAGGAAATCTGACACCCAGGAGGAAGTTATTAGTGTGACTATTTCCTTGATGCAGAAACAGACACAAAGAGACTGGAACTGCTTTTGGAAAAAAAACCAGTGACTCTTCAATGTGTGTATCAGCTGAAAGGAACTAAGCGGGCAGTGCGAGGCTACACAGGTCAACACTGAAACTGATTTAAAGAAGTTGATGGAGTCATCGTTAAGTCTCCTCTCAAAGTCCCGCGCATTTTCTCTAAGGACTTCCACCCTCCCCCTCCACTGACTAAATGATTGGGAACCTTACTGCAGAGACATTTTACAAACTCTGAAAGAAAAGGATGTCAGTAATTGAACCAAATTAAACTTCTCAGACGACTGATGGAGATAAACCATTATACACCTCAAACTTAAAAAGCAAACTTGAGAAACCTCCTTCTGAGTCATCACAAAAGCTCTGCTCTCGTGAATGGCTGGCACAGAAGTACAAACATGAGGAGTATTGCTCTTCCCCTGTGGTATGTTTACACATCTCAGGGTCAGATGGGAACTTATCCATACTTACTGGGAGGAATTCAGTGCAGTCGTCCCCTTAGGTATTTTCTTTCATTTCAACTATTAAACTATTAGCATAAGAAACACTAACTCAAAGTTAACATCACATCTAAAAGACTAAATAAGTGTTTTCCTTCTAGAACCTCTCTTTAAGCAGCCAATATAAGCAACTTTTACCATACATGTTTTTAAAAGTTTGGTTATTTTAATTTCTGTATAACACAGAATTATACACAATTTCTCAAATTAAAAGAAATCCTTGTTATCCTAATAATAATCCTGCAGGATTTCTTACTGTCTTTTCCCATTATCTCCATTTTCTTTTTTATTTCCAGATCATTCAGCCATCCTGTAGCAGTGATGCCTTTAAAAGGTAGGGCAAAAGAAATAGCTCCTGTAGGATGTCTCCGCAAGGAAGAATTTTGTAATTCCACCTTTTCATCCTCCTTCTCCATGTAAACAGCAATGCGATACAAATTCTGTCATTTAGTAGGTAAGTCACTTCTATGCTCCCTCTGTGGGATTTCAGGTGTCAGGCCACAATCCACAGTATTTAAGATAAAGTTTTTAGGTAATAAAAAATAGGGAAAATCAAGGCTAAGAAATCTGAAGATGTCAGCAGTGGTTTAGAATCTTAAGACTTGTTTGGTATGATACAAACATTGAAGTATAACTATGACAGATTTTGACAAATTTTGTTGAGTTTCACACAATTTACACAGATGTCATTCTATGATATAAACTCAGTGACATTAGAAACTGAAATAAATGGTCAGGCAGACCAAAACGTTTTCACATTAGAGGTACCAGGATGGAATCCTGACAAAATTCTAAACCTGAAGTCAAAGTATTCTTTGCTGATGTTCAGGTACAAAAATGGACACTCGTTTCTGTTAAAACTTGCACAGTGCAAATACACTAGAAAAGTTGTGTTCTTGCAAAAAATATCATGTGTGCATGTTGGAATTGTTCACATGTGAAAACATGTTTGAATTTTCAGTGGAGGGCATATTTATAAGAGCTGAAAATGAAGCCTCTCAAGTGAAGAAGAAAAAAGTCACACTTGTTCACTGACTTCATATTCCTGTCCCCCCATTTTTTCCACAGTTGGCAAAACCAACCTTTTCATTTTTCACATTGCAGTCCAAGTGCTGCATTTTGTTCCTTTCATACATATTCAGCATCACTGAATTCAAGCAGCATTGGGGGATTATTCAGGAGGACTGAATTTGCATGCTTAGTTACACCTATTTAAAAAAACACCCCACTACTGGAAGATAATACCTCCAAAATGGAAGCTCTATCTTTGTAAGACAAAGAACATTGTTTAATATATGGCACATTAAAGTATTCTTCCAATATGGTTCTGTTCAAACTTCTTCACCTAAGAAAACAAATGGAAAAAAAAAATTGGGTGGAGAGCAAACTTGAGAGTCTCAACCAACCCTAAAAGATAAAACCACTGGAAAATCCTCCTAGAAAATTATTTAGCTGAAAGCCACTATAATAATCACTCACCTGTTCTTGTTGCTGCTTAGCCAGCTCCATTTGTTGGCGTTGCTTCTCGATCTGTGATGCAGCCAGTTTCTTCTGTTCATCATGAGCTGCTAGCAGCTGTTCTCGCAAACTGGTCAGCTGATTGATCATACCCATGAGCTGCCTTTCTTTCTCAGCGAGGCTTTCTGGAGTCCCTGGGCATCATATGGTGAAAAAAAAAAAAGGTAAAGAAAAGAGAAGAAATTTAGAGCTAGCCAGGTTTTTATTTTTCAGCTTCACTGCAAGCAAAGTTTTAGCAAATCCAAAGAGCAGCAGCATATTGCAATATACTGCACATTAAGACCTGTACCTCTATAGGAAAATAAGCCATGGAGGTTAATACTATACACGGGCTTTGATCTGGCATCCCCCTTCAATATTTCCTTGCCCTTTCATCCATTTTCCATTGCCTTTCTATCAGATTTATAGGGGAAGAAATACTGCCTGTTTTGATAGAGTTTCAAATTTAAAACACTGTTCACATTTCTTGGGGATCAAAATTGACACTTCCAGTTTTGAAAGACAAGCACATTTTTGTCAGAAACTTACGTCAAAGAGACATCAATGATTTGACACCCACAGAAACTGGATGATGTGTATCAACATCCCTCTATAATTAAGGGAAAGCAGAGAAGTCTCCTGGGTGCTGGATACCTCTCTAGCTCCCCACGCCCAGCCTTCTCACTGGTACTAGCTCAGCACACAACTGCTTCTCGGGATGCTCCTCATTGTATCATCTACAGCTGCCCTGATTAGGATGAAGTTATACAGTATTTAAATTGTCACTAACTACTATTGCTGTTGCTGCCACTGATGAGTATTTTTGTAAAAAAAAGTCTTGCATAAATGTATCAGAAAAATTGAGTTAAATGCAACTCACCATCTCTCTCATTTGAACTGTCATTAGACGCTTTTTATAGGAGAGTTCGGCAGGTGCAGACAGAGGAACTGACTACCTTGCTCTCACAATCATTCTGTAAAAATTCTACCCAGAAGGACAGTAGTTATAAGGTAAGGGAAAAAGAAATCTCACGAAAAATCAAAAGCTATGAATCACACACTAGAAGAAAAAATGGCACTATTAGTATATGCAGGATTATTTGACTTTGAAGTTAAAAACCCAGAAAATATGTGTAGCAGTTAATCCCCAGGTATCTCCAATACCACCACACCCTCTCACATGAGTCAGAAACCCTTTCACAAAAAAGCTTTAGGAAAGGATTAAGGCTATCCGTGTTTATGACTCCTCTGAAATAGCCTGCTTTTGGGACAACCCTGTCACACAAAACTTTCTCAAACACGGGAACTGTTCTTCTGCCAATGTCACTACTGCTCTCCAAATGGGGAAAAAAAAAAAAAAAAAAAAAAAAAAAAAAAAGAAGAAGAAGAAGAAGAATAAAAATTGGTGACTATACTAAACATGTTCCTAGCCAACTATCAGTGAGACATGGAAAAGATCTACTGGTAACAGCTCATTTAGTCTACCCCCCTGCCAGTGCAGGAATGTTCTCTACAATATATTTACTACAGCTTTCTAGATTGGATTGAAATGTCTGAAATGGTGAATCACCTACTGCTTTCTTCGGAAGACTGTACCACAGCCTTAGAAGTGTCACTGTTAGGGCTCTTTGCGTGATAGTTGAATGTACTTTCACTTAATTTCAACCTTGTGCTCCCAAGCAACATCCCATTTTCTGCATCAGCCAAGTCCAAGCCCTTAAACAGATTTGCAGATAGCCACATACAAGTGGGAAAACACAAAGAATCAACAGTTTCATATACAGGAAATGTAACTTGAGTAACTTTCTATTAAGATGCTAGAGATTTTGGTGAAAATATTTTCATCATATAGCAAAGAGCTAGAGCAGAATATTCTGAGATACAGTCTCAAAAAACCCCTGTGGTACAAGCTGGAAACTGGAGAAACACACTGAAACAGAAAGCATAGGTCTTTAAGCCTGTTCTGTTAAAAGCTGTGAGAAAGAAGAGAAGCCAGTGCTAAAATACTAACACTGCTGAAGAAAACACTTTTATAGTTTTTACTTCAAACTCAGAAGACAGAGAACTGCCACAGGTAATGCATTTTCCACCTGGCCACACGATTAATCAGAAATGTCTACTGCCACTCTTCCATCCTTCATTCGTTTTTCCCTAGGAAAAAGGGTGCAGTGTTTCCAAGTGGCATAGACGAATTCTTCTAGAAGGCAGCCCCTTCCTTACCTATCCGCAGCTGGTATGTTGGTTTACTGTTAATGATTACCTAATGAAGACTATTAGTATACCGATACTGGCAGTATAACACGCGGGGCACACTGAAACATTTGAAAACTAAGCATTTTAATTATTTATCAGTAGGTATTTTATTCCAAACTTGGTCAGTGTGTGCAAGAGAGGAAGACCTAGAGGGAGAAGGAGTGACTTAGTCCCAAAGTCAGGGTAAGCAAAAAGAAATCACTGTCAAATAAACTGTTTGATGATACACTGACACACATCAAAGATCTTCAGCCAGTACTGGTTCATCAGGGTATTTTGAGCTCCCACAGTAGCTTTCAGTTGGAAATCAAAAAGCACTTTGTAAAGTTAAATTAATCCCCACCACACCTTTGAAAGGTGGAAAAATGTTTCCATATGTGTAAACTGACAGCCAGAGAGGTCAAAGAGTTAGTTACCAACAGCGGCAGAAAAATAAATGTTGATATCTAGCCCTGTGCTCCAGAGTTCAGGCTGCGCTTCCCGAGAGAGCGAGCAGAACGCTCCACGTGCCTCCGCCCTGACCACGACACAAAACAACTGCACAACCGCAGGGCCATCCACCTGCTGCAGTTTCTTCTTTAATCTGATTTACCTAGAGAGGAGAAAAAACCCTTCTCCTCTGGGAAAACAACAGTTTTATTTAAATGGCAGGAACAAGAGGAAAGTCTGAATAACTAAGAGCAAGCGGTCAGAGCAATGGAATGCCAGTGCAGACACCAGAGTCGCTGGCAGGCTGTGGCTGTGCAGCTGGGGACAAATCCACCAAACTCAGTCTCTTCATTATTACTCAGTTTTTAAAGAAACTTTGAGATGCCCAAAGGTGCTTTATATACTAACTTAACAAGTACAATACCTAATTCCTTTGGCTTACAAACTGGGGTGGTAGTAGTACGACAAAAGGCAGCCTTCTTGCATTATATTTCTGTTTGCTATAAACCGAAAGGGAGAATTTATCACTGCCATTTTTACAGAAAAAAAATCTTTTGTTGGAGAATACTTTCTGGAAAATATGGCTTGGTAGGCACTTTATTTTCACGTGAGTAGCCCATCCTTCTGTGAACTTCAATTATACTTCATTATAATTTCAATTCTTTAAGGCATCATTCCTTGCAAAATTAGCGCTCAGATAGCCATACTCTCCAGTGACCTGCACAAAACAAGAGGCAAGAGAGATCAGATGTACGGGTCTACTGGGAGACAGTGAGTTGGGGGGTAGATTCCCCTCCTACATAAGGCCCCGCTGACAATGAATCACAGCTGGTTTCGAGGTTTCTTGCAGACAACTGGTGGCTTATTGAACTGCAAAAATTAGGAAAAAGCAAAGAACTTGAATCAGACTGTCTTGAGTGTAATGTAAAGTCGTTGTATTTAGTTTGTTTGGTATTTTTTATGCTACCCTTATTATCCAGCACACCTTTTCTGTAATTTCTTTCTCCAATGGCCAACAAAAAAGGCCCACAAAACTGTCATTTCACAGCTGCCATTCATAAATGACTTAGTTTGTGTAACAAACGAAGGGCAAATTATACCGGATGTTACTTGCCTAATGGCGAGCCAAAGGCAATAGCTCACTCAAAATATAAGCACATCCAGTGACAGGAACTCTTCCTGGTGTATTAAAACACACTGCAATAGTTAAGAGCACCCGTTGTCATTTTGGTATCCCTTTCTAGACGCTGTAGAATGTGCTAGACAAGGATGGTGGACTTCTGTCCTCTTGTCACCATTTTCTCCTTGTTAACCTGCATGAGATCTAAATCTTTATCATCATGTGTCTTGGCAGCTAAGGGATTTCCATTTTAAGAACTCCATAGATTAAAGGGCAAAACAGTATTTTAAATAACATCAACCATGTAAAGACAGTTGCTTAAATTATGCTACTCGGGTATTAATGCCCTATTCCTGTGGCTGCTAACACGGATAGAACCTGGGAGGCAGTGCAAACCTCAGTGAGGATAAGCCATCAGTCCCGACAGCTACCTTCAGCTGCTTTGTTACTAAACTCACTTAGCGTTCCTCCAAGCAAGAAACGCTTCTGGAGCTGGCCTGTACTCTACACACACTAACCGAACAGTTGCAGGGCTTTCACTCTAGCCGTGCAGCACGGCCAGGAGAAAAACCAAGTGCCCATTCACTGCAGCGTACAACTTGACAGCAAGGTACCGAGTCAGGAGTAAAAGGATAGCGGCTTACATCAATGCCTACTTCAAAAATTACTCTTAATTACAGTCAGATCCACAACAAATAGATACTGCACATTTTACGTGAACAAAGCTTTTAATCACCAGGCCACCTGCCTTTCAAGAGATCGCTGTGAAGTGCTCGTACCGTCTACTCTATACTCTATCACTGCAATGTCAAATTGTGGATTTTTCACAAGTTATCAAAACAACTCAGGCAAGAGAGCATCAAAGTATACACTACAGGTTGATACAGTGAGTAGACCAAAAAAAGATGGTCTCCAGATGCGTCTGCTTATTCTCTATCACCACAAAAAGAGATTCGGAAAGAAAAAAAAAAACATGTTTGTGGATGCAACACCCACAGCAGATGGCAATAAAAGACGACTCAAATTAGTGGCATTCTGTATCGCCAAATCTAAACTTCATCTCAGATCAACACTACCCATAATAGTGTTTAAGTAGTAAAAGAAATTCACTCAAATGTGAAATAAACTATTACACATTCTTAGTTCTGATTCACAGTCTCAGCCTGGCAGTGAGAGTAACATTTTAATAAACATTAGAACGAAGACACCAATATGACCAAATGACACACTTAAAGTGAGAAAAAGAACAGGAGAAACCCTGGCATATTCACTCAAAACAGAACCAAAGCAAAAAAGAAAAAAAAAAAAAAAACAGAGAAACCACTTTTGTGATCAAAACAGTAAATACTTTATTATAATTTATCAGACAGAATAAGAATGTAAATTAGAAATTAGGAAAGCCAATATTTTCTTTAATAGGCATTTTAAGCTTTTGCTGTGAATGCTCAAGTGATGAGAACGTTTGCTTGCAGCCAGCCTACAGATCTGCTCGCAACCGTGTGGCACCCGGTGTATCCTGCAAGGGACGGAGATGTGGGAAGGCTCTCCTCAATCCCTCTGACATGTCTCAATTAAACTGCTAGGAACGGTATCAATCAGGAATGCTCGCATACGCACTCACTCACACCCATACAGACGGTGAAATTTATCCCCTGAGTCAGTTTACTATCAAAGTAATTACGTAAACAGCTTTTGAACTGTCAGCATCTGTCTTTCAAAGAAAAATCAAAGAAAACAATGTGCGAGTACAAAGCCTGGAAGACACAATAATATTGTATTATGTTCATATCATTAACTACGGTTACAAAAGAAAAAAACCATCCTCCCGTATCTACAAAGCTTTGTAGGGAGGGAAAAAAACCCACATTAAATGGAAATAAGAATATTTTGAAGTATTCTATTCGAATAAATTTAAGATCTATAACAATGAGAGCACGCAGTATAGAGCATTTTTTAATTTCAAAGCATTAGCTAATTGATCTTCTTAAAGACTGTGAGCAGGTAGAGAGGTAGCGGTATGTGCTAACTTTCTTAAGAGAAAACTGAGCGTTGAAGTCTTCAGAAACTTGGCTAAAGTCATTCTTCACTTTAGGCGCTGTAAGCCGTTTCGTTGCCGGCCTCACTTAAGCCACCAGCAGAACTAAATCAGTGAGGCCAAGAATTTCCCCACTGACTTTAACAGGGATACATGTTAAACAGGTAATCAAATCTTTGCTTGATCTAGTTTGATACCAAGCAGGGTTCTGGCCAAAGGGACCCTACGAATGATGCAATTATTGATGCCACCCAACGAACAACGCAACAGAACCATGCCACCACACAGCTTTTGTCTAACTTTACTCTGATGTAACAACAGCGTGATGAGGACGTAACTGCAACCCATACATCAGCTAAAAAGAAGTCACCTCCAAACATTTCCTGCAGTGGCGTGTGTTCTCAGAGTGATTTTTAAACTAAGAATTTAACCGTTTTGGTGTAAAACTGAGAAAGAGCCAAGAATGAGGTTTACAGCCTATTAATTAAGCTGTCCTCAGGAGAATTAAACTCCGACTAGCACTAGCATGATTCTATCCAAAGAATAAATAAAAATATCAGCAGTCCATAGAAAAAGTATCCTTTCTTGAGGGTTTTATTTCAGTATCTTTGCTTGAGAGTTTCACTCGCATCTCACTGTCAACTGTTTTTTCTTCCCCATTCCCCATCCCAGTTTTAACTTTGCTCCAAAACATTAGAAATCCAAACCCAACATGATTCTGCTTAGTAAGGAAATCAGCAAAGTAAAATAGACAGGCCACCCCGTCTTCTCCTACTTAAAACCAAACTAATCTTTGCCACGCTCCCCCTAAAAAAATCTATTTACAACTTAATCATTTTAAAGATGAGTATTCTCCCCTCGCCGCACAGACGGTCGTGCTGCTGACGTCACCCTGCCTTGTATATGTGAGGCAATGGGGAGCTGATGTTACGTTCCTTCAGGAAACGTAGTCTGATAAACAGATCTAACTGGCTGAGGTAAGGTAAGAATTTAAACTCTTCTTTCTTCTGTCTTTGAACAGAAATGTCAAATGTTTATGACCAGGCAATGAGTATATACTTGAAATTAATGTACGTGCTAGTTTGTAGCGAGGGGTGGATGTGGGTATGTGCGTGTGCACAATTGCAAACTCCCTTGATGCTTCCCTAATCAATACTTCAGAGAGTGTTTTATTATGGACTGGCACATAGCTTTTCAGGCCAGTAAATCTTGGAGTTGTCCGGACAAAAACATCTAAAAAATGGCATTTTTCATTAAGTATTTAAGCCAACTTTACTACACAATGACTGCCATCACTTGCAAGTACCTACCTTGCTAAATTAAATTACTTCATCTGATTGATACGGGAAGTCAGTGTAATAAAAGAAAACTTTCTGACTGCTTTTTACTCAGCACGACACAGGCACCAGGAAGAAAAAAAACAAGGAAAGAAAAAGCCCAGAATTCAAACTGATTTGTCTTACCTACAGATTTATGTAATGAATCTTCTCTGTTTGACAAATAAAAATCCTTTTCAGAACAGCAAGCTAGAAGGAAGTTATTTATTTCAGCATACAGTCTTAATATCATCTTAATATTCTAGGTTTCTGTGCAGTGGGAGACTTTTCAGAATGAATAAAAACAAATGATGAACAATGACCATCTTTTGCCATTACTACCATCAAGAACTGATATTCTGTAGGGACAAAAAACTTAGCTGTCTGTTCTATAACAGACCAGCGCATTACTATTTCGCAATGCTGGAAAGAATTTGTCACTGAGTATTCTTTATTTGCTGTTAGAAAGAAGTTTTGGTACAGCAGACTGCAAACAAAGCTTGGTATTCAACCAGGTTAGTAACGTATTGTCAAGGTTACAAAAGGAACAGACAACATTTGGATGGAGACTATTTCTCAAAGGTTATTCATTGTTTTACTGTCTAGACAACAAGCTAGAACTAGGCTAGAGAAATAACATTTGCTGCTGGAATTTTTTGCAGTAGGAGGAAAAACTAAAAAATATGTATGTGTCTGTATATTGCTTTGTTTTGACAAACTCGTAGTTGTAGCTCAGCAACATTCATCTCTATCAGCACATCTTTCATGTAATTTTAGTAAGAGGAAGAACTGCTTTAGGTCTCTTTTGCGATCCAAACATCAGGGCTATTTTAAATATAGTGATTTGGCCTCTGTATCTTCAAACAAAATAAAGTTATTGGCATTTGCTACTTTAATTAGTTCAATTTTATTCTATTTTCTCTATTGATAATAACTTTTCTAAAATAACAGTTCTATTTGGTATAAATAGAATCTGATTTTTCCCTATCAAATTAAGTACCGCTACGTAAAAAAAAAAAAAAAAAGTATAAATCCAGGA
>NW_010408700.1:0-435 GCF_000710305.1 Buceros rhinoceros silvestris | reverse complement strand
CTTGTTTTTCCCCAACAAAATAAGGACCGCTACGTAAAAAAAAAAAAAAAAAAAAAGTATAAATCCAGGAACAGCCTAAATTTGCTGCTTTGTCACAAATTCATTTTTTTGCAATTGAGATGTTTTCAGAAAGATTCCTCCAACCCTCACTCCGCAGATTTCTCTCCGCAGATGCTCCCCTCGACTACCTCCCGTTCGGGGGTCAAACAGGAGAAGCTCCATCCAGTCACAGTCTCCATTTCAGCCTTCCATTTGGCCTGAAAGAAGTTCTGCGTTGGTGTGGCTCAGTTGGCACCGTCTCCTTCTCTGCAGCCTGAGCGTATCACATTGCATTATGACCAACCTCCACTATTTCAGCAGCTGCCAAATTTCCTCTCAGAGCTCAGGTTCCCCTCTGTGTCACAGGTTCCCACCCGCCCCTCAACTGCTTCCCCC
>NW_010408699.1:45928-88811 GCF_000710305.1 Buceros rhinoceros silvestris | reverse complement strand
TAATACAGAAACCTGCAATCTGGTCCTCGCAATGTTGTGTGTTTGATGAACTCACTCAATCAAAGGATAAAATGGGATGGACCCCACAGATCCAACCTTTGGGTTCCAGGTGGCACAGCTCTTGCGGAGTGGCAGAGTGGTATGCCAGCTCTATCCCTACAGGAGGTTTACAGAAAACAGCTGCTGGGCTGGGTGTTGAGAGTGGACTGCTCTGCAAGGGGAGGACAGCGGGAGCTGAGGATGGCATCATGTCACAGGGGCAGGGCCTTTCCCAGCAAAAACCCATTGTGGTGGCCAAGCCAGGAGAGTAGGGCAGGTCTGGTGACAGCAGCCTGGGTCAGCCAGGAGTCACCAGGCAAGTGCACAGAGATGAGGCAGGTCCAGAACTAAGCCAGGAGGTCAAGTCAGTATGTGATTTGATTACTAACTACATGCATCACCAGGCGTGGGTATAGCTACAACATAGCTTGGGCAAAGACCTCCACAGAGAGAGAAGTCAGGCCTGGTGGAGGCTTCTCATGGCTCTTCCTCAGACAGCTCTTTTCAAGGCTACACAGCAATACCACAACTGATCTGGCCTTGAGATCAGGCAGACAGACCTTGGGGGTAGGGTGGGTGTCTACACAGGGTCCTGACTCACTGTAGCTCAAACTATATTAAGGTATTTCTTTTCCTTCAAAATCACGTGGCCAGAGCAAAGTGGTATTTTCCTAAGTGCTTTGTCAGCTTGAACAAGTCTTGGAGTGGATGAAAATAGTCACCTCTATCTAGAGGATGTCAAGGTTAGACCAGAGAAAAAGGGAGACCTCTCCTTGCAGTCAGACTGATATAATGAGAAATGAGTATTGTGAAGAGTCAAGCCTTCACCTTGCCTCATCATGCACACGAAGGTGCAAAAACCTCCATTTTCAGAAGCACTCAGAGTGCTCTGTGTTCCTTCTTTTAAGTTAATGAATACAAACAATAGAGGGAGAGGCAACCTTAATCATTTAGAAATCCTACTAGTAGATCCCCCCAAACAGTATGCTGGGGTCAGTTCGCAAGAGATGTGACTCTCCCTTTCACTGAAAGGCACCTAATGAAGTTCATAATTTTTTAAAAAACATAGTTAAGAAAGAGGTAGAACTGGTTGGTTCCCAGCATTGCTATCCCCTGTTTCCTAAGGGTGTCTACTGCTTTATGCTATTTCCTCTTCCTGCTGGGCAAAAGGGACCAAATACTGGAAAGATGTTACAACACAATTGCTAACTATACATTTTTTGCTCTGAATCTGATTTCGACAATTGCTAGAATTTTACATATAATTAATTGGAGAGGTATCAAAGCAGAACATAATAAAAAAGTGAAGGCTAGTATTTTTTAATGAGTGGGGGGAGGAGAGAAGACAAAACTTATCATTGCATTTCAGTTGATTCAGGGACGATGCACAAGGTGAAAAATTAAAACTAAGGTGTTGAAGAAGGAAAAGGGTGGGCTGAAAAGGAAGAAAAGCAGACTCATACCAAAAATCCGTTTCCACTCTATTTTTAGTATCCTCTTTTTCTTTCTCTTTGTGTGGAATTCCTTACGTACACTTTTCTCCATGTGTCACAATAGCTCATTTTGCTTTTTTCAGACGTTTTCTTAATTAAGATTACATTTCAACACCAGTATCTTTTACTCAGTCAGTCTTATCTGCTATGAAAGACAGCACATACTCAAGAAGCAATAAAAAGCCAAGCATCTTTTCTGTCTTATGTAATTCATATGCGCGGGTGTACACATGGACTGTGTCTGCACACACGTAGGCAGGAATGGCTGTCTCACCAGTTTTCTCAGGGCTGGATAGTCCTGGAGAAGTCCAAGACCTGAGCTGCTTTTTTCCATTATGTGGTGCATCAGAAATGATTTCCTACCTCTTGCCAAACTCCTTCAATGGAAAAATTACTTTTACAGATGCTACTGTTGCACGTTCAGGCAATTGCTTCTTTTGTGACCTCATAAATCCAGGCTCTGGATTTTTTTCTGGTTTTTTTTTTTTTGTTTGTTTTTTGTTTTTTGTTTCTGAACAGGTGAACCTGCTTTTGTGTCCAGGTGTTACACTACCCTGTTACCATCCAGCTGGGTATGGCAAAGTTTTTGTTTTTTTTTTTTTTTGTTTCTTGCTTTTTTTTTTTAGTGCAAGCCTTCTGAGATGACAACGCACATTCAATCCTATGCATTGGTGTTTTTCAATTCTTCAACTGTATCAACATAAGAGCATGAAGAGCACTACGATTTCTTTTAAACCTGGATTTTTAAGTCAGTGAGGGGTTGCAAAGAGGTCACACAAGAGACAGAAGGTACAAACTTCTGAACACAGTGATCTAATCATGTGTGCTGATATTTGATGATGTGACATATTTTTATCAGTTGTGTCTTCTTGCCTGAAAGGAAGTCATTGAAAGGAAATATACAATAAAGACACAAAGATTTAGGTCTCTTATGTGCATATGTAATTCTAAAGGTTTTCTCCATCTTTGTGTTCCCTTTTCTATGGCCACAGAGGTTGAGGGATGGCTCCTGTTGTTTTCAGTGGGCCCTTCTGTGCTAGCCAAGCTCACTCTTACGTGGGCCCATATCTCCAGCAGGTAATGCAATGAGCTCTTGAACTAGTCATGGAGGAAGTGATGTTTGGCAATGGACATAGCTGAGGTCCCATCTTCTAGGTCAGAACTGCGATATGCTTTCTCTGCAGAGATGATGACAATGTGAAGGACAAGAACATACTATGAGAGCGGAGAAAATACCTGATACATACTGTACCTTTTGGGAAAAGGATGGTGTGTTATGCATATGAACTAAAGGAGGAAATCTTTCCTCCCTTAAAGAAGGAAAAAAATACTTCCCCTCAAAATACAATAGTGAGTTGCTTCTTCCCCAGCCCTTGCTGTAATTATATACAGATGTCCTCTTGAATTTTAAGTATCAGCGCTTCTTATGCTCTGCCACAAAATCCTGTTCACAGCCTGTGTTGTCATATATAGCAGAAACAGCAAAACCATATGCCAGTTAAAAGTATTTTACTGGTTATTTTTTTCCCTCCTGTCAGCTTTCAGACTTTTGGAGTGGTCTGGAAACGAGTGCTCTCCTCTTTCAGGCATGAACCACCATTCTTACATGTTAAAGAAGGAAAAAAACATTGAGGTTAGAGAAGCAGCTAATGATTGAGGATTTTAGCCCACAAAAAAACATGTTTACAGAGATACCTGTTCAAATTGCTCTGCCTGCTCTATGTGCTGTGGTTACTGGCTAGTCTATGTCAGAAGACATATGTGGTGTAAGAGGAGTTTATGTTTAAGAATGGGCAAACATGCGTTGGATCATCAAAGGAAAGGTAGTGAGTTCTGCATGTCTTTTTGGTCACAATCTCTGCCAAATGGTCTCCTAGAAATACTCTGGTGTTTTGGCTCGAGGTTGGTATACCTTTACTTCATCATCTACATATAACACCCTGTCTTGGAAGCACCCACAAAACAGATAGCTGTAGCTATCCAAAATGCAGATTTATTACAACCAGAAGTTACCCAGCACTCTGTCAGACCAAAGTGAATTACATGTTCATAAGCCAGGCAGGAATATACTAATTGTACAACTAATCCTTAAGTTCTGTGAATGTTCTTTTTAGAAAGATGAATCACATGTGCACACACTCGCTCATAAAAGGGAAAAACCTCCCACTCAGGGGTACCCAGAAGGAGGGGTCACTCACCCAAAAAGGGGACATGAGTGAGGGTTCCCTCAGTCCCGGGAAGTTTCCTTGGGCAGAGTCCCGATCGAAGGGGAGCGTTCCCAGGTGCAGAGCCACTGCTCCGAGGAGGACCCACTCAGATCGGCTGCCCGGCGGGGCTCCTTTCGCGCTCGAGTCGAGTCTGAACTCTGGTCATTGTAATTAGCTGGGGGCAAGAGCATGACAAAGGCCGGCTAATGACCCGACACAAACGAATCGAATCGAGTTTTAACGGTCAGAAAGCCCCGATCTTTATCGGTTCTTCGGCAAGCCCCGGTCGGTGGTTGTCAGGTCTTTCTTAGCACTCCCCGCCTGGGAGAATAGTGTAATGCCTGATAAGATGCTGAACTGAACAAATCACCTGTAGCTTTTCAGGTGTTGGATAGGTGTCGAAATCTTTGTTGGCTATCAAAGAAACTTCCTAGAGATTCTTGTCTAGTGCACAGAATTGTTACAGAAGACAATAATTTGATTTAAAACCAGCACCCTGAAAGCCTTGCTTCCAAAATTGGTTCAAGTCAAGACAGTTTCAACTGACCACAAGATAAAGACCTTGATCATATTTCTATTTTCACTGAGTTGTTTCAGACTTTGACACTATAAAAAGATACACTTGGAAACAGATAAACCCATGAATAGCTGCAATTACGTTTGTGTATGTGTACTAGTTTTACATACCTAAAGAAATTTCAGTGGGGATGAAAATAAGGAAAAAAATGTAGATGCTCATTTAATCTCATTCATGGTTTTCTTCAAATAACGTAATGCCATAATAGAGAGATTATTTTAATTGAAGGTTTATTTTAAATACCATTCAACTGAATAAAGGGATGATGATTTAAGAAACAGATGCCCGTAGGTCTTGTCTCATGAAGGCATTGGATTACACTCCTTTGTATAAGTCACATGTCATCATAGTTTTGAAAATATGATGTGAAAGACTACGAGCTTCATCTCAAAAGTTACAATTTAATCCAATTATGAAGAATATGAGCAAAAAGCTGTGTTAGGAAACAGTGACTAAAAGCAATTTAATTTTCATTTGGGGAAAGCAACTGTTGCACAATTTCATCACATCTGTGCTGTAAATAACTCTTGAGTAATCTCTTCCAGTTCTTTAAGGTTTTGTAATTCATATATTTATTGTTTCAAAGCCAGAGAGACCATTAACTCATTCAGCCAGTCCTACATAATAAAGCCTAGGGAGTTCCATGAAGGTACAGTTACACTGTCCAACAGCACAAACTGTGAGCTTAAACCTACCTTTGAAACAGTATCCTGACTTGCTGGGACAGCTTTAGGAGATGGATAACCAGTCCCTTTCATGATTAGTGTATGCAATGATTAATCTTCTGCAGTGTTTAATATATATTTTTTTTCCCCCTAATTTTAATATATCTGCCTTAATTTGTCAGCTCTCAGTTTTCATTCCCTGCAAGGCAGTACACTCCCAAAATGCATGTGGTTTTAGGAAGAGGGATGACCATGACCTCTGCAGAACCATCAGTAAATCACTATTCCCACTGAAAACTAGCAAGATTTTGAATGAGCGACAAGGGATTTGTTGATGTACCTATACATGTAAGGGTTACGTGACCCTTCATATAAAATCACAGTCAGTTCCAACCACTGGCTTTTTAAAATTTGGGATTCAGAGTGCTGGAAAAGAGATATCACTCACTGACTGTTAGTGCTATCATTTACTGTATGGTTGGATAGTAGAGCAAAGAGGGGCTCTCTGCTTCGCAAGGCATTCATGTAAACCAAAATTTTGTTATTAGAACTAAATGACACTGAGAAAATGGAATAATACACCCACTGGAAGTTGCTGCTACACAGAATTAAAAAAAAAAAAAGGAAGAAAAATTATGGTATCATTCATTTCATCTTTCTTGCAGGCAGGAGAAAAGAAGCTTTTCACAAATCCTAAGGTGTCCAGGAGGGTCATACAAAAGCAGAGCTGTAACTTCTCTCAAAATTAAGTTCCTTCATTGAATCAGTAGACTCTTGGTTGTTGAAAAAGGACCCCCGTGAGCACAAGGTCAGCAGACATACTTGAGGAAAGTTAGGGAGCAAATGCCAACCACAGTTCTTTTGGTGCAGGTATTTGTGATCCCACTAGGGAGAGTTCATGGACCATGTTCTTCTCACAGCAAACAACCGTTGCAATTTGGTCCTGTGTTTTCTTACACCAGCCCTCAGGGTTATAGCAGATGTGTGAGGCCTGAAGCATGTGCATGCGTATTTAAAAAGGCAGAATAGAGCAGGAAATAGTTGGGGGGTTTCTGCCTAAACCCTTCTTCTTGTAACTAGGTTTTCCACATTGTTTCTGAGATGTAAGATTTGATAACAGAACCAAAACAGAGACTTCATCTGTTGCGCATCTTTTGTTTATTCCATAGTCATGAAGTACAGATCGCCATCCCACTCATCTCTGTTCCTTCCATACATGGCCCCTGTTGGGAATCAATCTTTCAGCGCCTTGGTTTCTTATCTATAAAATTGAGATAATGATACTTTTTGCCTTCACTAGCTGGTTGGCACAGCCTTCAAAGCAGGGGCCAGATGTGCCCTCACTTTCAATTGCAGCCCCGTGTTTTTACTGTGTCCTGTATAAGACATGATCAGAAGCATACCCCCAGCATAAAAAGGAAATACTAATGGCTGTTTGGGGAAGATGTTTGTCCTTTATAGTAAAGTTTGGTATAAGGGAAGAGGGTGGGATAATTTTCTGATCTTGGAAAGCTGGCTTCTATTAAAGAACACTTTCCATCTGCAAGCTGATGCTAGAATGTCTAACCTGCTATTTCTATAGCAAGCTGCTATTCACTAAACAGCTGTAATGACTGTTATGAACCACCAGAGCTCGCTATTACCAAATTAAAAAACTCATCACCAAACACTCCGCTTTGTTGTAGGACAAGTAGATTTTCGTCCTTCACACGGATATTCATAGCTCTCTTCCAGTTTCCTGCCCTAGTCCTCCAATCCCCAAGCCAGGCCAAATTGGAAGGAAGAAAAGGAAGACTTGGAAAAGCAGGGATGCTATGTCCCTTAACTTTAAGCAAGTATGAAGGGGAAAGTTTCCCTTTCAGACCAAGGTCCTGTGGTAAGTCAAATTGCCTGTACTTTTTGTTTCTGTGCCTTCCTCACACAGATCCTGCTCATTATACTCTTGGTGCATGGAAAAGCACAGTGACCACAACCTGAGGCACAGGGAGGTGCATGTGCCAAAGCAATGTTCAAGCAATCCCTTCCCCAGATTTAGCAGTAACTGCATTTCCCAAGGCACAAACCTGAGAGAATCACAACCAGGCTTCTTGGGCTACTTACAAGCAAGAGCTCTGCAGCCCACAGCACAGCTCACAGCAGCCCCTGGGGGTTGCTGCCCATGGAAGCTGCTGTTGCCTGGCAGCTTAGTAGCTCACAGTCTGCCTAGAGCATCTCCCCTCCATGGTATCAAAGCCTGTGAAGGTGGAGCAGCCAACTCTGTCACTCAGAATTCGCAGCAAACTTTGCTCCCCTCCCGTGTCTGCCCTGGGGTTTTTTGGCCTTGGAGAAGCAACCAGGACCCGCCTGTCTGATACAGTTTTGGTGCTGTGCACCTCTAGAAAAGTATTCACAGCCAGGGCTACACCAGTCAGATGCCTCTCTCTTGCCTGTGCTCCATACACATAGACAGCAATGAAGCAGCTTCGATTTCCTCTACTCAGCAAGGACCGATCCTGCTGGCAACCTAATGATTGGCTTTTTTTGAAGGGTAAAGCAATCATTTTATTCTTTGCTGCTCTCTGTTCTATTAATCATAAAGGGTTAGGTTAGGACGGGGAAATGACCTTGTGTACCTGAAGGATTTGGAAACATTAGTCTCCACCTTCTTACTGTCTCACTGTGTCAGCCACTCTTACTTGTAGTCTACCCACTCTTACTTGAGTGCTTGTACTCAATCGCCAGCAGTTAGGGCCATATTCAGGTACCTCCTCACTACCAGAAGCTAGGTTAGGCCACCAACAGAAATCTGAAAAATCCTTGCAATTCTGATTCTTTTCAGAGAGGACAAAGGGAAAAGAGACAGTGTAATGCATCTAGAGAAGTGATTCTCTTGTGGAATATTGATTAGCTCAAGTCCTCCTGAGTTCTTGGTGCAGAAAATCTGGACCATCCCAGTGCCTCTCTTAACACTTGTGGCTTCCTAATATCAAATTCTGAGGTTCTATCATAACTCTGCCTAAACTATGTGTCACACGTTACTACCAGCTATTGATAAATTGCTGTAGCTCATCCATCTTATTTACCTTTACCAAATGTCTTTTACAACATATTTTCATTCCAAAGAATGAGGTAAGGATGACCGTAAACCCTAGCACAATTAGTCAGAAGTATGCTTGATTAGATTTACCGAAGTTACTCTGCATTATTTTTGCTCTTTAACAACTTGACCATTCTTTAAAGTGGGTATACAACCAGATTACATTCAGACATATCCACTTCAGACATATCTTCCTTTGTTCCCTTTCTCTTCAATGGACTGTTTTCCTGGTCTTCTCAAGATCTGAGTTTCAAGAGCAGACGTAAGAAGGAGGATGGGGAAATTCTTTTTAAGGCCTCATCAGTTTTATATACTGCATTAAAAATAGCGTCTTTTCACATAAAAATCTGGTGCCCAGTATCTAAAAGAGAAAGCACCTCCTTGATAAAAAAAAAGCAAATAGAGAAAACAAATTCCCAGAAGTTTACAGACAGAGCAAGGCACCCTGTAGGTATCCGGTGGAAAGAAGAAGAAATAAGTAGAAAACAGACAGGCCTGAACATTTTATGTATATGTTGTTTTATTGTGTTTGGGAAGTATTTGTATTAAAAATAAAAAGAAGAGGCATTTCACAAAGTGGAAAACCAGTAATGGTTTGCAGCAGTAATGGAAAATGAAAGTCTAGCTCACATAACCAGGATGAAGTGAGCCTGTTTCCATTGTGTCTCAGGGAACAGCTTCCAGCCCTGTGTTGAAAAAGGTACAGCTGAGAGGGAGAAAGTTTTTGCTTACAGGACTCCTATTAGTGAAAGGAAAAGACTGATTTAAAGTTCAGAGTAACCTGTGGTCTAAGAAATAGAAGTCTCCTTTAGAGTGATCCACATGTCTAAAAAGACTATATATGCCTAAATCTTACATGTGATCTGAGCTGGAGCAGACATGATACCAAGCCCTTGGAAAGCTGTACCAGGTAGCAGAGCAGGTGAAGAGAAGTACTCTGGGGAGCTTACAGAGGAGACGTGGCTCACACCACCTGAGCAGCGTTGCCTTTATCTGGGATTTGTTGCCCTGAAGGGCTGGTGACATTGCCCCAGAGCTTGATGATCTTCACCTTCAAGTAAGCCCTGCTCCAGGAGGGAAGAAAAACCTATCTGGTCTTGCAGGTATCTCCTCAGGAAGAAGAGGACTGTAAAATAGGTACTGGCACTTCAGCCATTAAGGACCAGATATTACTCCGACTTGTTGTTGGACTTATTTTTCCTTTAAGAAAATAATGTAATATTTTTTTGATAATGACTCCAATTTTTTTCCCCTTTTCTTTCAATTTCTTTTTTCCATAAGTGGAGAAAATTACCTTCTTGAATATCTGAAAAGTTAGCTCAATCTTTCCCAAGAAGGGAAAGAACATCAAGACACTCACTTTCTGAATGACCCCTGCTTTGAATTTGAACCGAGACCTTATGGCTCCTGATTAAGCCCAAGAAAGGAGGTTGCATACAGAGGGAGAGAGATTTGCATACCCTGGGTAAGAAAAAGTGTACTCAGATTCTCTGCTGTTTCTTAGAGGAAAAACACTTTCTAATCATTAAAAAGTGAAGGTGTCTCTGTCCTTCACCCTGCTGCGTTTTATCTTAGGCAGCCTTGTACAGAGATAAGGCTATCCGCGATGACGTACAAAACGAGGTCTGATTTAATGTTCTGGCCATGGATTGTACGACAGAGATTTCCAACAGCACAGCAGTGAGATCAGAATGAATGTCATGGGTTCTTCCACAGAAGGAAGTTTTCAAAAAACAGCTATCATATGTACTCTATCAGTCGACAGACCTGTGATCCCCTGTCTTAAGTAACTTTTTCCTCTCAAAACTCCTACCACTTAAGTGCTTGGGAATCTTGCGTCTCCTGGTGTGTGACTGATGTTTCTGAAGTAGGTCAGCCACGTGGTGGGGAGAACTTCCTGATGATCTCCCTACTTACAGGAATAAAAATGAGTTGCTTGAGTCTTTCACTTTATGGAGGTGGTATGTGCGGTGGGTTTGGAGAAGAATTAAGTTTCATGACTGATAACCTTTGTTATTTTTTCTTTTTTCTTAATATGAATCATGGAAGCCTTAGTTAAATGGAACCAATTTTCTGTGCTTCAGTACAAAGGAACTCCAGCAATTGCAAGTTTCTTCACTCTGGTAAGTCCAGATGACTCACTTCAGTGGTGCAAATCTAGCCCAGTCTCTTACATTTCAGTCATGAGCACAGTGCAATTGTCATAGTATTTTTCAAGACACACTTCTTTCAAAAGGCTGACCTCACATGGGGAGTTATTTTCTTGTAACCATGTAAATGATGATGGTTGTAAACTTCTAGTAGATAGTAGGAAATTTGTATCAGAGCCAAAGAGGGGAACATCTCTAATGGTCACCACGGCCTGGTTTGAGTTATTAACATGACTGTACCTGAGCAGACATTAAATGCAATATTTACATACAGAACTGATATCTGAGAGGCAAGGCGAACCTCCAGGATGTGGGGTGAATGGCAGACTGTGCTGAAGCTCTTGCAATGACCAAGATCTGTGTAAGAAGAGGGGCCATGTTGACAGATCTCATGAAGCTGGGGAAGATCATGAAGTCTTCCCTTTTCACTTTTACCCCTTTGTGAAGAAATGCTCAGAAGGAAGTGTGGCAAGGCACCCAGAAAATACACAATGACATGTGCAACCTAATGAGATCTTGATCTGAAAACCATTACGAATTTACTGTTCAGCATAAAGCTCAGATACGGCTTTTGGTGTCTTTGCATATTCCTTGAAATCCTTGCATGATTGCACAAGCCCTTATATTACTAGCAGTTATTTTTACAGAGTGATTTTGTAGAATTCTTATTTATGAACAGTCAGATCCAAAGAATTTAAAAACTTCCTGTGATTCTGTAATTCCACTGTATTCAGATTACATCTAATAAATCACCACTTTTTGATGAATATGGACATTATGAACTACTAAATGTGAATGCTGGTTTGTATGACTAGGGGAAAGGTAGAATACCTGTTCTAAAATATGCAGTGGAGATAATATTTACATGTTTCATTTTTTTCCCTGGTTGTATGTACTGCATCACAATGCATGCAAATGGAAAGAAAAAAAAATGTCAGAAGCTGTAGGCATAGTTTTAAGAGCACAGTTTGGGAGAAAGAGAAGATATTTGATCCAAATAGCAATCTCTGAAGGAAAAGCCAAACAAAAGTAATGGCATGAGAGCTGGCAAAACCAATAGAACTGAGGCAAATAAAGAGCTGTCAGAGATTGACTCCGCCGCTGGTTCATGCTGATGGCGAGCAGTGTTCAGGCTAGTTTCCAGTGACTTCAGAGGTGCTGTCTTTGCTTCCCGCAAGATCCCAAGATTCCCATCCCTGCTTGTCACAGGGCAGTTTACTCCAAGGAGCTATTAACTCTGCATGTCTGTGGAGGGGAAGCTGCATGCAGCTCATATGGGTTGTGCCAATACTTTTCTCAGCAGAACACACCAGGCTGTCATGTATGAGCTGTACAGTTTGTCTTGATTTGGCCTCTGCTTCCAAAGGATTTCAGTGGCCTGCTTTGCCATAATCCCTGTAAAATAATGCAGGCCAAGGTAATTTTTTAATTGGTAACTCAGCTTACTGACTTCAAAGGGAGTTTAGAGATTGAATTCAAATTTGAAAAAAAAACAAGTAAAATATCACTGCTTCTTAAATAAGAATTAAGTAGAAATACTCTTGCCATGTGGCCTCCAAAAAATCATTTGTGCCTTAGTTTCTCTGATCAGTAATAAGGGAATAATGCTACCAAATCCCTTACCAGCACTGCCAGATATGCAAAGAAAGATTTATCAGTGTAAAATATATAAAAATGATTTCATATATAGTAGAATGTCTGTGTTTAGATAACAGGTCTGTGGTGGACTCAGAAGCACCTTATCAAACATGCTTGAGATTTCTGCCCTGCTGTGGGAAAGATCCAACGGAAAACTATGCCTGCCAAAGTCCCTGATACACAGGAGAAAGCAGCACGTTCAAAAGATTTTTCGCTCTCTAGCAAGGACCGAAGTCCACAGTGCCTGTGTCCCTGCCTGCATGCCTTTGCCCAGGTGCTGCTGCAGAGATCCCCTGGTTCATGAGGTAAGGATAATAAATTTACTCTTTGCATTTCATGGTTCTTCCTGCCTCCCATGTGTGTCTGCTCACACACAATGTCAGGCTGCAGAGTAGCATTCAGTCTTGTGATGAGGGACTGGTTTTAAGCATGTCAAATACCATCCTTTCAAACTTAGCTAACGAACAGAAGATTTTAGCTTTTTCCAGAATCTCCTTCTAAATCAGATTATTCTTTATCCCCAGAAAGCGTAAAGTACTAACAAGCACCGCATTACTGTTCTTTCCCAAGCAGAATGTGTATATTTGATAACAGGAATCTGTGCAAAAGGGGGAAAGTCTAAGTGAAGAAAACATTTGGTTTGGACATATTGAAGACTATTTCTGAAGAAACTCCTCCAGCTTTTGTTAACTGCAGGCAAAGAATGGTTTAGATTTGTTTCTACCAGAAGTAAAACAGAATCAGGTGATAAACTATTGAAATTAAATGTTCTAATGCTCTCAACCTGTATAACAGATACTCATACTGCTTCCTACCATGCACCTCTTTCCTCGGTATGGAGAGGTGGAGAAAAATGTCTGTTAAAACTAAACAAAAATTCTTGCAAAACTGAAACAAAAAGTCCCTAGGAGAACCCAGCTACTCTGCTTAATGTCTCTTAACCACTCTTTCTTAATGTCTTGCCCTGATTTCTAGAAACAAACTTTTATTGCAGGCTAGTATAAGCATGCACGTTAATTAATTGCATACATGGATTTTAAAAGCATAAATCTTAAATAGAGTTTAAATTCTGCACAGTGCCAAGTCCCTTTGCCCTGTCTAGCAATAAATAGTTACACGTGTGCTTCACCGTTTCACTTCAAAACCTGAATGCAGCCTGAACAGGCTACACAGGGGGGACCAAGGGAAAATGAAGCAGAAATTCAGAGAGGAAGTGGTAGGTCTGTGGTCATAAGATATGCTTGTGGCAGAAATAAAATTAGAAGCCAAAGCACCTGTGTTCCAATAACTGATCACCAGTCCTATGTGCCGCCTCAGTTATTAATCTTTTTCTCGGCTGCTAGGATCTGGACTCAGGACATGTGAGATCACAACTTTTAAGCATTTGATTATAATCTGAAGGGAGGAAATGTTGCTCCCCTAGGGCCTGATTGACAAATGAACATACAGCCTTGAGACATAATGATCAGTCAATGAAGACCAGCAAATAAATTATACCAAATAACGCATTATAAATGCCCTATTGTGATATAATCAGGGATTTTTTTCGCTTGTAAACTTAATGGTAAATTTAATTGCAGAAGATCTGTCACTACAAAAAAGAAGTGTTAGATTACTTCTTTTATATGAAAGAGAAATAGCTTTCCATTTAAATAGTTATGTGCTACCCACAACTTCTCCTTTGGCCTTTGTTTCCGCAGCTGTGAGTTGGTGATTTTGGATACTTCCCTTTATTGAAGCACCGAGCCTTACATAACAGTAAATAGTTTTGTTAGGTTGATACCCTGTCTGGTCTATTTGATAAGATTTCAGTTTTAATGTTCTTTATGTTATATCTCAGCATTAAGAAACTATCATAAAGTAAAGCTTAGAGCTGTGAAAGTTAAAGGTGATAAAATGAAGCTCTGTTGTTTTAGGTTGTCCCCTAAGGTAAATGTACTTTTTTGCTCAATATTTATGCCTAACATTAGGAGTTCTCTTGAGTAATATCTAATAAATATGTGTGAAAATAAACCTGTTGACAAAAGAATATATTCATATGATTAAGGATTTTTCACATGAACGATGGTTTGCAGTACCAAGGTTCTAAATGTGGAATCTTGGAGTTTGGCCCATGTTTTCTTACACTTCATGTGAATTTGCTGGAATACACTGTTAGTGAAGAATACCGTTAGTGGTATTTCATGAGATACGGATTTCTGGTATTGCTGTGGGTGGGGGTGCAGAGACTGTTCCTGAAGGAATCTGTATGCCATGCAACCCGTAAGATTTCTTCATGAGAAAAGTCATAGGTAAACTATGTTTAAAGGTCACATTAAGTTAAAGATTAGCACTTCTATAATTGCTTTGGACTGTTACTCCACAATTTGTCTCTCAAGAAGAAGTGAATATTTGAGTCATGGTTTTTATTTTAAGAAAAAAAAAAAGTGTCTTCCTTCCCAGATTATGCAGAAAAGCAAGAACGACTGTTACTCCACAATTTGTCTCTCAAGAAGAAGTGAATATTTGAGTCATGGTTTTTATTTTAAGAAAAAAAAAAGTGTCTTCCTTCCCAGATTATGCAGAAAAGCAAGAACATGTAATATGTCTGCATCTTGCAGCTTTGGAAATAAAGGCAAACACCAAGAATTCAAGGCACATTTCACAACCATGCTTGTTTATAAGTATTTCAGGTAACAATCAGCCTGATACATAATATCTGAACATTCGGTGGGTTGTAAGGGAGGTGGCACACCAGTATTTCTAATTACCCCTGGCCCCTTTGCATCAGAAAGACTTCAGGGCAGAAGTAAGGTGAGGTGTTTAGTAGCTTGAGACAAAATGTGGGGTTTTTTTAGATGAAGATGCAAAATAATGAAATGTTGAATGAAACCTCGGTAAACTCAGAAGAATGCTCATCTGCAATTTATGGGCATTAAGAGAACATAGCTTAACATTATCCGTTTGGACCGTACTAGGCAGTGGTGAAAGCCTTTGAATTTCCACGTGGCTCCTACCATTTACATGAAGATTGACAGAAGCTCACAACAGGTCTTTATTGAAGTTGAAAAGGTTGCTTTTATCTCCAGGATTTTGTTTATAAGCAGTTGCCAGGGGAGAGGGAGGCATTCAGCTGTCATGCCACTTTGTGGTTTGGTGTGTTCAAATCCAAATTTACAAGCTGTGATGGACAGCTAAATGCCAACATTAGGTATGATGCCTTAAAAAATTGTTTTTGAACACGTACTGCCTTGTCGTGTTGACTTGGACTGCCAGGATATAGGGTGCAGCCCCTGCCCCAATGCCAGCTCTCTGCCTTGGAGGCACCAGTTCCCCTGCCTCGGAGGAGGGGTAGAACCTGTTGCTAGGTGATCCCCTCCCCCCCCATCCCCAGTTCAGAGGCTTGTCACTGGTCATGTGCAGGCATCAAGGGTCACTTTGCAGTCTTGGCAGTGGAGGGGGCAAAACCCAGCAGTGACCCCAGCCCCATACTGAACACGTCCTGGGACCCCAGACCCTTTCTAGAATTGTCCAGAAGGAGCAACTGCGCACGCTCAGCTGAGGAACTGAGACCCATAGAAGGGAAGACCCCAGCATGTCTGAAGGGGTGTACGTGTGACCCCCACCACCAGAGGAACCCAGGAGAGACAGTGGGCCCAGCTGGGTATGGACCAGCATCACTGGACACAGTTACAAGGGTGGTGAGACTTTCTCTATCCCCTTATTTTTCCTCTTTCTTCCTTTTCTTTCTTCTCCTATCTTCTCTGCTTTCCTACCAGTGTTCTAGTTCATGCCAATGCCAGACCATCATTGTTAAAATCGTTTGACTTTGTCTAAATACTTTATCTGATACCCACATTGAATTCAGCCGGTGTTATCTGGCCTGTTCCTTTGAATAAAGTTGTTTTGTATTGTTCTGCTGAGTCATTGTTGTGACTCTGCCGACTTGGTGATGCTGCTGAGCAGAGACCAGTCCTGTAGTGGTTACACACCTTTCAGGCTATCACAAAGATTCACCTCCCTCCCAACCCACCAAGTGGGAGGAGACACAAGCACATCACAGGAGGCTGCTGAGCATCTCCTGAGCCAGGAACTCAAGGACTCATCTGTTATCTGTCATCTGTGATCCTGAAAGGAACCCGTTTGTACCTGTGTTGGGACCCGAGCTCAGAGCACCAGAAAAACAGTCAAACTACCACAACCAATTTCCTTCATTCTTAATTTTTTTTTTTGTCAGTATCCAACTTTTCCATGTTATCCATTCTTTATTTGAAGATGTAGAGCCGTAGCTGATATAGCTGATAGTGTGGCATGTCAATGTATGTATTTTGGGTTTCTCTTTAAGCAAGATAGAGTTTATTCTGCTCTAAGCACCTTCTTAACATGACTATGTTATGATTCCTATAGCTTGTCAATGCTCCGAAGTCTTTGCTTCTGGCCCCAGAGCATAAGTTAAATGGCTTCAATAAACTCATGGTCGCTCATAAACATCATCTTCCTCTTCCAAAGTCATAACTTGCCTGATGGTTTTCATTCAGATCACGAACATCCAAATTGTTCAACAGTCAATTAAATACAATAGTAACCTGCTGCTTTTAATTATCCCTCTCTGTGCCATAACAGCTGAAAAACACAGAGTGACACGCCAAACATAATTTAAGTACTGTGGCATGCTCCAGATGTGGCAGTGCTTTGCCAGGTGTTTATTTTTATTGATATTTTACCCTATTAACTCATCTTTTGCTCAAGAAAACCTCACTAAAAATGTAATCTTCCTGCCACAGATTCTTTAATATAGTCAGAACCATGACCGTGATTTTTTTTGAATTCTGGTAATGGGGGACAGCTTTTTTACTTCCCCTCCAGGGCTAAATATTAATTATAGACATTATTGCTACTATTTTGAACCAAGGCCACTCCACACATAAACTAATCTCAAAGCAACTGAAGTGCAGGGGAGATTTTATGGTGTTGCTGTTGATGCCTGTGGCATGCAGATCTATCCTTACTCTAGCTAAACGTTACATTATACCTGTGTAGCACACTTGCACATGCTTTCCCCACAATTCACCAATACTAACAATGTTGGCCTTTGCCTTTTTGTCTTTTTCTTGTAAGTGTTCCACTACCACTAAGAAAAATACCTTTTTTTTTTTTTAAATCGGGATTTCAAGCCTTTCTTTCTGAAAGCAATAAAAGCAAGTTCTCAGGCTTGCTATGTTATGATGTACTTTCTTACACCTCAACTTGGAACTCCAAACGCTTATTAAGATCTGGTGATTCAGTATTTTAAAAAAACCACCAAAACTCCACATCAGTCCTTTAAAATATTCTGTTAAAAAATGAAATATGTTGGCTTAACTCTCAGAACAATAAAGAATAAGGGTCAATCATTGCATTGCGTTACATGGATCTTTACCTTTCTTGCATGAAATAATAGATTTTACATGATATTGGCAGAAAATGGCTTTCTCATGAACACATGGTTAAAATGGGGAGAGTGATCATTCATAGCAATTACTAGTAGAGCCAAACAGCCCATGCGAAGAATACTAGCAGCTTATGTTCCAATATGACTAAAAGAGCCTTTATTGCAGCGCGTGCATCTATAAAACAAAGTGGAGACTGTCTTTTTTTTTTTTAACATTTTGCATGCCAGTGTAAAGCTGCTTTGCCTTGCTGCGATTTAATCTTTAAAGAAATGAAATGCTGACCTTAAGGGCCTTCTGAACACCAAAAAGCTGCTGCGGCCACTCAGGCATTCCCAACAATAATGTAAGGAAATCAAAATGGGGTTTAGTGGATCTATAGCTATATTTTCTACACAGCAGGATGGATCCTGAACACTTCTTAGAAGTCAGTTCCTGTGAAGCTAGCTATTCCCAAATAAAAGGTACTTGGTGCCTTAGAACAGGTGGCTTGGGCCCAGAGGTCATTATTCCAAACAAATACAATAATACGTCCTTTCAGAGATGAACTTGAGGTGATCTTCACTTTCCTGTCTTTGCTTTAGGTCTTCCAGATGGAATGTATCAAAATTTTAATGTTTTTCTTTCAAACCTGGATGACATAACTGTTGGGACTTCAGTTTGTTCAGTTTTTGTTTCATGACTCATCATGGCAATCCTGCACAAACAGCTCTGAGAAATGAGCACATTTGGCTCCATAACATAGCTGAGACAAATGGGAGGAGGAGTTTGGCAGAAATGGAGATAAATGAGCCCAAGATACGCAAGCTCTGTGATAATAGGTGAGACTCATGAGGCTCCCCAGCATTGCTCTCGAGATAATTTCCAAAAGGGCAAAGCAGATCCTTTCCCTTGCTCCTTCATGCAATAAATGAGCACCCTGAATTCTGGGAATGGCAAAAATCCTCCAAAGTTGCTGAAGTTTTTCAGCTTGGGACAGAAGATAATGTATTTCCCAGGAAATGGTCTGCACTTCTCAACGTGTCTTCAATACGGAAATTATTCCCACTTACCAGTGAACATACTTCCCCTTAAAATTTGCTTTGCCAGACTAGGAATCCATTTGGAATATCATATTGTTTTCATTGCTTTGTTGTTTTAAGTTAGGTCTAAGCTTAGGCAATGTAACTCTTAAGTTTTAAAATCAGAGGCACCATATACTGTAGTTTCCTGCACAAATCAAAGACAGATAATTTAGTCTCTTAGGGGGTATGATAAACATTGAGCAGTTCCCACTGGCTTTCATACTGAAAGTAAGAAATTATGAGTCTTTTCAAAAAACCGATTTGGACCTTCAGCCTAATCTATTGCTTTAAGACTTGAAGTTAGTTCTTGAAAAAGGTGCCTTTTACACCTGCCAGATTATTCACATCTTTTAAAATGATTTTTATTTTGAAAGTGAAAATGAAAAAGAGCAAACCAGAAACCTCATTTAACTGTTTCATCAGGGCACAATTTTATTTAATTGGGGGATTCAATTCATGGGATCTTCACATCTTTCTGTGGTGTTTTTGTGATTGGCACAGGAGAAAAAAGGTTTGTTTTCTGAATGGTCATGCTACAAAGGCAATAATGGTGCACAAGGAAATTGATTATGCCCTCCGAGGAACTGGCACTACTTCTTTACCGGAATTATCTGAAGGTCTTTTACTACTGCTCCTCATTGTATAAGCGAAGTGATTCTAGCCGTGTTTTCCATCATGAGGTAAAGCACAATAATACAGATACTTTGTAAGGGCTTATTGTTGGGGTTAAAGCAGCAATATTGCTTCTTGATCATATGCAACCCACAGAGGTATGGCTGTGCTGTAGTTTCCAGGACCTTTTGTTTAAGGGTGACTATGGCAAAGCTAACCAGAGTGTTTATGAGCCCATTTATGTCAGGTCAATTAGCAGTAAAACTCAGCTCCATGAACTTAGTGGAAGTTACTTGTGAAAAACACGGCTGAAGAGACTTCCTGGCCCTTTTCTATCATATACTTAACCTTGGAGACTCTTCTTTCACAGACCCAAACAGACAAGTGTGGTGTTAAATATTTGAAGGTATTGCTGATTTGGCATCATCCCAGTTGATGACATTCTTTCATGGGTTACTGCTACAACTAAGAAAATAAATAGAATAGACTAGACTGGACTAGACTAGACTAGACTAGAATAGACTAGTATAGAACAGTTCCAGTTGGAAGGGACCTACAATGATCATCTAGTCCAACTGCCTGATCACTTCAGAGCTGACCAAAAGTTAAAGCCTGGTATAAAGAGCATTGTCCAAATGCCTCAGCAACACTGATATGCCTGGTGCATCGACCACCTCTCTAGGGAGCCTGGTCCAGTGTTTGACCACCCTCCAGTAAAGAAATGCTCCCTCATGCCAAGTCTGAACCTCGCCTGACACAGTTTTGAGCCATTCCCACCTGTCCTGTCGCTGGGTTCCCGGGAGAAGAGATCAGCAGCTCCTGTAGAAAGCGATGAGGTTGCCCCTCAGCCTCCTTTTCTCCAAACTAGACAAGCCCAAACAGTTGCTCATTGGACATTCCTTCCAGCCTTTAAATGGCTACCACTCTAATCACAGCACATTAAGCTGCATCTAGTTATGAAAATCTTTGCAAACACCATAATAAACTACAGCTTAGAAGGCATACTAGGACTAGGACTAGGAAGATAAAGAGGTAATGGAAATTGCATCCAGTTCATAGCAATGTTCTTACTAAGCTTCCAACTTCAAGGAAAATTTAATAATTTTAGGATTAAAATTACTGCATTAAAAAGCACTGAATCATTATATTTCCTTGATTTTTTTAATATATAGTTTACATGCAGTCTTATCACAGGAGAAAATAATGGACATGTAACTCAAAATCTTTGTTTCTAGATAACATGAAAATTGTCCCACATCATGAGAACACAGGGGAAAATCAAGGATTTGCAGCAGATAGCTAGTTTCATCTCCACTGCGATTTAATAGCTGCATTCATCCAGGCAAACAACTGGCATAACTGACTCACTCCAAAGGCGCGCCAGACCCTCCACATTTGAGTACTCATACAGCGTAGATTCCCTGCCTTGTAGGCTCGAGCTGTCCACATCCCTGTTTTGGCTCACTTGTTAAAACAGTAGCTGTGCTAGGTAATACTGTGTGAGTTCGTGTGTTCACTTCACTCTGAATACTGGCAGAGTGTGTGCTTGCATGACTTCCAGGAGTGCACCTCAACACTGCTTTGTCAGGGCTTTCAGAAGAAGTTGTGGGAGAACTTGGTTGTTCCAGAATATCCAGTGCAAAGACATATGTGGAAAAGCACCGCTAAAATGATCACTTGGCCCGTGACCAAAGTCATCATATTAACAGCTTGTGAATAAAGGCCAGCCAAGTTGTGGTGAGTGATCCCTCATACCAGAACTTGTGTGTATGGCTGAGAGATAACACTGTTTAACTGCATCTATAAAAAGTCCCTGCGGACAAAAAAGTTGTACATCAGGCCCATCAGGCCATCCTGCACGCCAGAGGTGGTCCCTAGAGAGTGTGCATGAGCACTTTGATATGAGGGAGGTAAGCTCTTCCACTTATCTTTTTACAGAATATTTCCAGTGCAAAAGACTGGAAATTTAGCATTACCACCCCAGAGTCACACCCCAGTATGGCTGAAGAATACTTTTAAAAGGGAGAATGCCTTGATACTGCACTTTTTTACTTTAAAATTCCTTCTTCAGATGAATGACAGCTACAAACACTTCAAAAAAATAATGGACGGGGTTGTTTCTGTTTCATCCACAGACTCCAGCAGCTGAAGCTCTGTTGTTGAACGTAGAAAGACTCATCTTAAAATTCTAACCCAAAACTGCTAATTCAAACTAGACAAGGAACTAGACAGTCATTTAAGAAAATTATCTCAAGAGTTATGTCATTAATTCTTCTGTTTAGCATAGAGACATATTTGCAATTGCCCCACCTGGAAAACACATTGACATTAAGATTGCCCTTTTCTGGAGTAAGGGCAGTAATGCCTGCCAGCTAAGTAAGGGATAATACACTGCTTTGTTGTATTTTAAAAAATAATAATCAAGTGTGCAGAAAAAGTAATCTTGTAGAAGAGATTAAACTTAAGACACAGCGTAATTTAAAGTTTTGCAAAATTGCAAAAGGAAGTGAATTCCAGTAACCTCTCACAAATGGAGAGAAAAGTATGTGGGGCGTTGTCCAGCTGTTCTAATTGATGGAATCTTAGTCATTATTACAGTTTTTTGTGAGCAAATGCAAAGTATTAAAATAGTGTCTGTCAATACTAATACCTGCACTTCTCCAGCCAAAGTCCATCTTCCTTCCTGTTCAAAAGCTCACTCAAGGAGAAGAATTATGCAAGCGCATTCTAATAAAAAATGCCTAAATATCTTTTTTTTCCTTATTTTTTTCAGGTAGGGCTTCCCTCATCTTCGGTTAATTAATTGTTTTACAAGTTTTCTGTAGATTTAATGCCAGTAGAGTCACAAGTCCTTTCTTACAATATTGCTGAGTAGAGTTTATTGATGAGTGTATATACTTTAAATGATTTATTAGTAGTTTTAATAACGAGATGGAAAAATTCAAACAGTATCCTGTAATAGTTACGACAATACTAAATGAAAACATATGCAGATTACTGCAAGTTTTACATGCTCCTCCCTTGTAGTAGACTTTGCTTCATTCTGAGAGTTTTTTTCAGAAATCTTTGCAACCCAGTAGGTCCTTCAGGGGATGCATCTTCCAAAGCCAAGCTCAGTTTTGTTTAGATGATTATTTGGAAAGAGATCCTGCTAAAGTCACCTGCAGGTGCACTTACTGAAACAAGATATGATTTAGTACAGTTGACATTCAGTCTTAGTGAAACTTCCACAGAAATTAACAGGAGCTGCAGTCTGTCCCCAATATTCAGAGCAGGGGACTGTTACATTTATGCTTCCCTGAGCCAGAAGATGACTGTTGGAACAAGCATGAGTATGAGAAAGGATGGTGAAAGAGAGGAGGTTTGCCAGAAGTGGTATTTTGTTTGCTTCTCTCTTACAATGAGAAAGAACTCTCAGACTCAAAAATGTTCTTCTAATGGTGGCTGATACTTGCTTTTTCTGCCTGCTAACAGAACCAAGTGGTCAACCCTCAAATTTGCTAGTCAGAGAAGAACATACAGCAAGGTGTTGATTGTAATGCTGTCACTACTGGGAGCACTGCACTGTGGTCACTTCAAAGGAGGCAAATTCCCAAGGCTTAAGCAGCTCTTTTTTATTTCACCGTCCTGCCAGCCACACCAGAGTTTTTCAGACTGGATTCTGCAAAGGGCTCTGCTCCCATTTGGGCCCCAGAGCTCCATCATCAGACTTTTAACAGAGCTTAGAGGCTGAGCTGTTTTAGAAATCTGGCCAAAAATATGTTAGAAAGTTAGGTGTGGGCAGGGCAGAAGAAAAGAGAAACCAATGCTCATTTCTAGAAGTGTAAGTCACGCCTGAGCTTGCTAAATGACCAGGTGGGCGCAGAATGCTTTAAGGTCTGTCCACAGGGGTTGCTTTAAATAATAATCAGAAGTTACAAACATATATTTGGAACTAATGCAGTCATCTCTTTAAGATTTTGACCAAGCCACCGTCACTGTAAAACATTAATACTAGTTGGAGAAGAGGGGATCAAGGAAATCTTTGACAAGAAAGGCACAGAAAGAATCTAAGTTTTGCTATTGAGGTATTATTTGTTTAATTTTAGATTAGTGAATACATTTCACCTTGGTTTTTCTCATTGTTTCATCAAAAATTGGATCAGCTTGTATGTATCTGACTGTATCAGCAGTGTTTGTGCTTAGATTTACAATGTAGTATGCAGAAAGACCCTACATGCAATCAAATAAAAAAAGTGAAATAAATCTAAAGCTCTGCTGAACAGAATTTCTCCTTTTAGCACTAACATGAAATTAACATAGAAATGACTGAAACCCATGCAAAAAGTTTGTTTGGACACGTAAATTAGCAGAGCAGAGTATACTCCATCATTAGAAATTTGTTTTAAAGAACTTTGGAGATTTAGTTTCTATGTTGTATAGTAAATATTTATCCACTATTCTGCCAAGTTACAAAAAGAAAAAAAATATACCTTTTTATTGCAGTAACCATAGTGATATACAGAATAATGATACAATAAGGGGCATAAAAAGCATATATTCTTTGAACAGCTTCCATATATTTTCCAGATTCTATTACCATATTAAACCATCAAAAAAAATCCAAAAAAGCTGTTCCTTATTCAGGCTATGAGGTCACTTTTTCTGGTGGGTTCTTCTTAAGGAAATCTCCAACTATCAAAAAAATCTGCAACCACAATGGCCTTTCCCATAGTCTGTGTTTCCTTTCCTTCTTTCCATTCAGGAATTAAGTAATAAGAAAGAAAATGGAACAAGCATCTTTCCTTACCATATCCTTATGTGATAAGGTGGTGCTGCTATCATTACCTTTTGACAGGGAAGCAGAAACCCCAGAGGTTATTTTGACATATTAGTGCAGAACGTATTTCTCCATCTAGTGTCTTACCTTGCAAGGTAAAGGCTAGAATCCCTCTGCCGTCTGATCATCTGTGTTGGAAAATTCTTAAGATGACTGAGAAGAAACAGTGAAGACAAGGATGCTTCCTGCCACGCTTACATCTCTATTACTCTAGCTTTACAGAGGAAGCTCTTTCCATCTGTAAATTTTTCTTTTCTTTTTTGTGAAGAAAATCTAAAGATTTTCTTGAGGTAAGCAGGTATTTTTTTCCCTTCAGGTCAAGAACTCAGCCTCATTTTCCTTTTTTTCTTTCCTGCTCACACCCCCCTCTTTTTTTTTTTGTTTTTCCTAAACATATTGTGACATGTTAGTGACTTTTAGCTATGGTAAGAAAGACTTGAGTTCAATGCCATCCTGTTCCTGGTGGTATAGGATCCAGTGCTTCTACCTCCCAACTGACTGGCCAGCCACCATCACTGCATCCATGTGACGCTTTAGTCCCCTTCACTTTCCTTATCCAGTCTCATTTCAACAAATGCAAGAAAGGCAAGCCACGAGATAAAACAGGGGTAAGAAACCTGATTTCCAGATGAACACTGCGTTTTTAATCATCAGTACAGACCGGCGTAGAGAGTCTATATGTCTGAACAGTACATGAACTGGTGTGTTTCTGAATGAAAAGAACCACCTTCCACTGCTCCAGACCTTGAGCAGAGGCTGCTTAGGTAGGAATGTGCTGAACACACACATTGGTCCAGGTTAGTTGAAAGGGAAATTCCTAACTCAGTATTTTCAAGTCTGAGGCAGTCCTGGGCATACCAAGCAGACCCTGAGAAGCCAGAAGAACATCTTTGGATATTAATCAACTCCAGGATGAGACCACAGCTGAACAAGGGCTATGAGAAACGCAGGTTTGGATTTGTGGCACTAAAGGGTCAATTATTGACCTGAAACATAGATGTTCACCACAAGCACCTAGTCCAGAAAAACCAAGGTCTTGCTAACATGGACATGTGTGGACAGACAGAGCCCTGTTGGACAGATGCCATATTGCTCTGTTGGCGTGACTTTATTTTCAAGCTAATAAACCCAGCCCATAAACACAAGGCTTCTTAGATCAAGTACAGCCCACCATTAGCACAGCTCTCTCACTTCCAAGTAACATCCAGCCTCCTCCAAGCATAAACTGAGTTAGCTTGGATCTACGTGTTCATCTCCATGGACACATGTCTAAATGACTTCCTAGAAAAGAACAACGATTTTAGGCAGAGCAGGGATCTATTCTCATTTTCAGACTGAAAAAGAGTTCATAAGGCAAAAGGACAGGGATTACTAAAACCAACTTATAGCGCTTAATCCAGTACCTTAATTACAACAACTCTTCTCCCTTCCATTTTCCTAGGTTAGGTTCCCCTGATCTACATAAGTTCAGAGGACAGAGGTTAATACAGTTTCTGCAAATTTCAGTTTAAGGCTCACTTCTTTTTCAGAAAGATAATCAGGTGCTTAGAAGCCAACAAAAACACACTTTATGATAAATTGATATTATGTTGAAATTGCTACTCCAACCAACTCTTCAGCAAGATTCTCTGATCCACACTTAAGATTGGACAAGGGCAAGCAATGTCAGGTGAGAACAATATCACATCAAAAAGCTCTAGTCACAGTGAATTTTGTTCACAAAAATAATTGCACCAGTTTGTATCTTGTACCTCAGAAAGTTTACTGTCATGACTCTGTCTTTAATAATATTTAGACCAAATAAGCTCATGTAACAATTTTTGACCGAATTATATTTCCAAGTACACATAATCTATTTGTATCATGAATTTCTCAGAGGTCAATGATTTATTAATCATTTACCTCATGGCATTTTCCCAGTTTAACATCAGTATCCCATAATAATGATGTGCAAACCCGTTTTACAAGCCTTTCATGGGATACCACATATTATATCATGGAATGAATGAAGCAAGTGATGACAGTTAGTTAAGTAATGCAAGAGTATCTGCTGTAACTTGCACTTCAAGCAAAATCAAAAGTGGAAAAGGCCAGCAGTATTAGGTAGTCTCACAGGACAAGAATGTTCGTAATACGCTAATTGTGAAGTATTTCCTGCAGATGCAACACAAAATCAACTGAACAACATCTGATGGCATGGCAAAATTTGCTGTCGTTGGAAGTTGTCACAACTTTGCCTCACACTGAACCATCTCTTCACATGTGATGTAATAACCTATTCTCAGGAATTAGATACATATTCTTTCATTGAGGTAGGGAGATGAGTAACTTTCCATGAATCAACCTGATGAGAATATTACCCTGAGGGAAAGCATTGTCCATAAAAAAAAAAGAAAAAAAAAAGGAAAAGAAAAATACGAGAAACCCCAGGTTACATTTACGCATTGCAGTTCAACTTCTTCAAGGTTGATGGTGGTCCGAAATTTCAAAGTGAATGGGAAAACACATTGGGTTTAATCGTAAACTCACAATTTTTACCACTGAGGATGTAATTGTTAGTTGCTAAAGTCTCAAAGCAGACAGATATTGGGCAGGGACTTTTTATGAAGTCTGGAAGGCTGTACACTTTCTATAACACTCACCCCCAGGGATAGTTCCTAAAACCAAAAAAAGTTATCTGTTGAATTTTTTATCTGCTACCACTCATCTGAGCATCCCAAAGAGAAGTCAGGTGCAGAAAATCATATACCTTGTCTCAAAGGAAGAGAAATTATTAGATCCCTTGGCAATTTAATTTGCAGACTGCAGTGCTTTGATGACGACAATACATCATGATGCTTACCTGCTGGGATAATTCAGTGATATATGACACACAGAATCCTATGCATAAAAAAAATTAGTAGATTTTGATAAATCAGATTATCAGCTTTTCACTTGCTGGTTTTAGCTCTGAAGAAAACAACTTCATCAGTGAAATACCAGTTTTTCTGAGGCAACGGTACTGTTGTATTATAGTCCAAAGTACATTGGATAAACTTACATATGCTAGTTAATACTGATTACAGTCTTGTCTGTCTTGTCTCTGATAAAAAATAGACACCAATGTTCAAAGCTCTTAATATAAAAGCTTGGTACTAAATGTTACTTAAGCGTGCCTTTATATGTATACCTACATAGACACAGAGGACAGATCAGTGTATGTATAATAGGGTATGGGTATTTTTCCCCCTTTGTGTTGATTTTCCCATTACTGATTTCCTAGCAGGAAAAACATGAAAATGTCAAACTCAAGCTTGTAATCAGTATGTCCTCTGAAATGTGAAAATATGTTACACTGCAGTTACAATCAAAAAGATATCAGTAGCTCTGACAATATAAAGGAGGAATGGCAAAATGACCCCTGTTTTCAATGAAACTCCCAGGTTCAGGGTAAAAATTAAAAAGAAAACCTATATGGTTTCAGTGTTATGCATCTGATAGAAGCTGTGTGTATGCCAGCCACAATTAACACGGAAGTGCTAACAGGCGCTCATCAAATTGTTTTAAAAATACTTAGCTGGTGTTTTATGACGGGTTCTTTTTTAACATATTTTTGCTCTTTTTCAGTCTGACTAAGTGAATATCCTTGACCTGACTGCTGCAACCACCTGTGTGTTACATACACTTCCACAAAGAACGAGGAACCCCAGTTTGAAAGAAAGGTGGCAGTGTAGTCAGGTTTCACCTGCAGGTGCATGACCTCATGAGACACGAAGGCAGTGGTGACTCAGAGGCTTTGTCCAGGTGGAGAAGAGAGCGGGAACCTGGAGGTGTCAGTGCTCCCGCACAAGCATCTTGTGGCCAAACCCACCTGTGGGTCTGCTCTAAGCCACCAGCTCCTGAGGCTTAAGACCAGTCATAAATGCTCTTGTCTTACTTACAGGTTTCTCATGACTTGCTTCAGCCTAAAGCATGCAGTTCACTTGCTGTCATAATAAACTGACCTAACATAATTAATTTAACTTTCCTTGGTTGGTTAACTTAGGAGTAACCCTCTGCACAGACTCCATCCCCTGGGTAGGGAGCGCCCCTGGCTGTGTGCGCCATCAGTGGGTTTCCATTGCCGCGAATGTCACGAGTGCTTTGCACGCCTGCGGGGATACATGCAATCGCATGCTCTCCTCCCATCACACAGAGAGGAGGTCCCCTGGCAACAGGGCACAAACACGGCTCCTCCAGGAGAGCCGGCCCAGCAGTGTTTTGGGTGGCTGTTTGCAGGTTGTGGCTGGCTGTTGCTATGGTGCCTGAGAGGCAAGTAAAAAAAGCCCTTCTAGGGACACTGCCAGCAGCTGGTTTGCACGCAAACGTTTTTCTTCCCAAACCCTGCCCTGAGCAAGAGGAAGACTGAAGAGGCACAGGTGTGTATTTGGCTACATGGCAGCAGCATCTGTAGTGTCAGTTCTCAAATACACTTCTAATGATGGCATTTCTGTTGACTTAGGTTAGTCTCTGCTGTCACTTGAGCACACACTTTCTGCCGGAAGGACAATACAGCTCCTCTGTGGAGGAACAAATAGCAAATAATGCTGTAATTCTGTCTCCTGCCAGTGCCTCTGAGAAAGCCATGGCATCCTGCTTTACTCAGAACATCCCTTGAACACCAGCTCTCTCAAAACTGGATTGTCTTGCAACACTGCTGTTTACATATACGTGTTGAAAATAGCCTCAGATGGAGAGACAGTTTGCTTACAAACCTTAGGGGTTTCTTTTGTTCTGAGTTTTAAGGACTGATCTGATGCTGAAAGCCATCCTGAAAGCCATCCTGTCCTATCCTGCAAAGAAAATTCTTCCAAAGTGAACAAACAATGTTGCTACAAACACTAAAAGCAAATTCTTTGGTGCTGTCCGTCACAGAGGTCTGCATCACCAATTTACCTTATTTCAAAGCAAACCCTTTCACAGCGTTCAACAATCACAAGTGTACCTAGCTGAAGATTATATTTGTCCTCTGAAGATACTCTCACTGCCTCTCTCTTTTCTTTCGTGCAATTCTTTCCAATCTAGCTGAGTCTTCAATATTTTGGGGGGAGAAAGAATCAGCAAATCTGGATGCCTCTGAATTTTGTGAACCAGCCTGGCAAGTCAATGGGAACAGCATTCTGTTTCTGATTGATTAGAAATAACCATGACAACAGGATGTCTCAAAATGTTGTTGTTTTTCTTAATTAAGAAAAAAGAAAAACACTCCAAATCAACCCAGAAAATTCACTTGACCTGAAACACAAGGATTAATTTTGGGTTTGTTCTGTAGAACTTTTGATCCACTTACCCTTCTGTAAAATTCAGAAGATGAAAAAAAGTCTTTTCAGGAAAGGAAAATTTTGTGCAGGAAAACGTCTTGGAATGAAATGTGTCTTTAAAACTGGTTTTAAACTGAAGGAAAAAGAAAAGATTGATCCAACATTAAAACCAGATTTTTTTCTTCTCAGCATTGCTCAGGCTATATAGAATTGAAATTAAATAGTACTTCTACCTCTGAATTCTTTGGGTTACTTAAAAAAAATGAGCTCAAGAGGCAATGAGAACAATTTTCTGACTATATTTTAGGGTTCTAGCCTGGAGCAAACTTTTGCTGAGATGCCAGTGGTCTTGTCTCAACAACACTCTATTTGAATGAACTTATTCCAGGTTTATACCACTACTCTTTGAAGAGCATAAAGCCTTAGAAATCAATGTCTGTTTTGTGGATTTCTGTGACAATGGTTCACAGTTGCCAAAACCACAATCCTTTTCTACAATATAAATAAATAAATGGATGCTCAGGATTAAAATTAGCTGTCATTCCCTTTCCATTTTGCACTTGTAAACAGCAAAGCAGGTATCAGGAAAAGAGACCACATGACCTTATTGGGGGAAGAAATAGGAAATCTAGATTCACAGCATGACTGAATCAACAGTGTGAAAAATCACTCCGTTTTGCAAAGGAAAAAAGTGTTTGCCAGAAAGTCTTCCCAGAACATCAGCTTTTCTCCAAAAACTTGCCCCTCAAATCGAAGTGTGCTTCTGTCTAGTATCAGCAGAAATAGTGAGGTCAGAGTTGCTTTTCAATCATCGCATCCACATTTCCACATGCTGGCAAGGCCAGGGCATGGCTTTGCTAGCAGGTGGTGGCTCTGGGATGACACCAATTTCAGTGCGTGATTGACGCAGCAAACAGGTGTGTGTATTACCAGATGCTCAGCACACATGTCTGATTGGAGCGGTGGTGGGTTCAAGTCAGCAGAACTGGCTCTTCAAGAGAAATAAGAGCCTGTTAACACTAAGTTTGCTCGTGACACCCGGTTGTAAAAACCGTGTGTAATCATTTATGTTATGCAACAAGTTTCATCAGAGCAATGAAACCAACCAGTGCTGTGTGTCAGTGCAGTTTTATCCTGCTCATCAAAGACGGAACGAATTGTCATAGTTTCCAAAGTAGGACAGAGGGAGAAAAGGTTTGCTGTTCATCATATGCTGCCTGCCTTTAGACCAGCACTAACAAACAGGAAAATGCAACTTCCTTATTTCTTTCCTTTTTTTGGATGGAGTGTTACACCACAAAGCACTACAGAAGACTTGCATTTTCCAGCAAGAAATGTTTTAAAACACAAACCCTGCTGATTTTGTAGAAAAGACAAAACAAGACATAATAGGACCTTTCACCTGTTTTGCAAAACAAAACCTGTCAATTAGCAGTGCCAAAAATATTTAAACTCTTAGAAATAAAAAAAAGTAAGATTGCTGTTATCTGTTGTTCCAAATTTTTGAGATTCCAGTCACATTTTTGAAGCCACCATGTCATCAAATTTCCTATCCATTTAAAATTAACAATGAGATTTGCTTTCAAATTTTGAGATCTTCAATCAGACATTCAAGCAAGCTGTTACCTTGACAGAATTATTTGAACTGCGTTGCAGGATATTTAAGTAAGTGTGGCTTCTCCTGGTTAATTCTCTAGGACCTCTGTTTGTAAAAAACACTCCTATCGAGCTAGCTTTAATGCCTCTTTCAGCAAATCCTAGTTATTTGGTCAAGTAGCTGATGTGATCAATAGGTATTTCCTAAATTTTGATAGAAACTGGAACAACTGATTTTTCCAAACACACTGAACACAACTATGAAGAGTTTTCCTGCACTGTGAGCTTCCTGGCTTTTGTGGGGTTAATTTTTTTTTAATTACTTTTAATCTGTTGGATTTTTTTTTTATCTTTGCTTTGTGATATCATTACATTAGTCATTAAAAGCTGGTGCTAAAACTCCAACAGTTTTGAAGAAAAATAAAAAAATAAGAAGGAAAAAAAAAGGATTGCACCGTTTCCAGATGTCTAGAAGGCAAGAAATGTTGGTGGTCCTTTTCCCTTCAGTCTTACAAGGAAATAAGAAGAGTCTTTCTTTCTATTAAAGTGCTTAGGAGTGGGGTCTCAGCTATCAAATATCAGCTATCTTTATACATTTTTGGAAGGGGTTGTAAGGGAATGAAGTTTCTGTTAGCATTTGGGGGCATTTGGCATTAGCATTTGGATCATTACAGAAATCTCTAAAATGCATGTTTGAGAACTTTAAAATATTTATTACGGACCTGAAGTACTGAAGAGTAATATCGAAAAGAACACTTTTCATCCTGCAGATTTGCATACTCTGGACTGTGTAGCATAGCAGGGGCAGATTAAAAAGCAGACATCACAGACTATTAGCTTTACTCAGCATTATACGTGTTTCTGTTCAGGCTTAAGTATTTCTGGGAAGGAAGGAAGGAAGGAAGGAAGGAAGGAAGGAAAGGAAGGAAGGAAGGCAGGCAGGCAGGCAGGCAGGAAGGAAGGAAGGAAGGAAAATGCCAATGTCCATGGTAACTTGCAACATCAAGGAGTTTTATGATGCTGCCCACTGGGAACAAAGGATGTCAAATGCAACTATCTGAAATTTTCCAGAGGCATAACTATGTTCTTATATAAGGCACTTTTATAGATGTGGGCTGGGAAGAGTTTCTAAAACACACTGTTCTACAACAAGCTGTAAATCAACTCGGTGCTCAATACATTCTCCCCAGAGAAGACATAGCATAATTTATGTTCTTCAGACTCAATTTATTTCACGTTGCGATGAATTTCTCCTCTTCGCTACGAAAGCCTAATTAACTATTTTATAGATCTGTGTGAATTCACGGTGAGGGATCTTTCCATCCCAGTCAAAGGCTAACAGCTTAACTTCATTGTCATGATCAGTGTGATGTTTAGATTGGCGTAGAACCCATCCTTACAATATGTATACTATAACTCTTCTGTTGCAGCTACTACTTTTGGCTTTAATGTCAGGTTAATTTCTGATGTGTGAATGCATTTGTGGATGTAGATGTGTGCTGTGTACACTCACCAATTCTGTGATTAAAAAAATTTTTTTTTAAAGCATGCTGGGAAGATGAGTGTGAATATCACTTTGTTCCTGAGTGCTGGAGTCAGGCTTTTCCAGAAAAAACCCTCCTCTAGAATGATTCAGATTCTTTGGAAGCAGCAATGAGGAAACATTTACATTTGGGCAGGGTGAGTCACCACCTGCACTTTTGTTTGTGCTAACAGAACATAAACGGCAAAGAATTCAGAGGACTTCAGAGGAAAGAGACAAGAGGTATGCTGCAAAGACTTGAGTAGGTCGGACAGTAGGCTGCTGTTGTTCGCCTTGAGCTGATGATAATGGTTTACTAAGGACTTCAGAACATGGGGAAGGTGTTTTATTCTTTGGTGAGAATGTAGCATATCTTTTCCAGTCCCAGACTGCTGTCCATAAAATAGGCTGGATAGTTGATAACAAAAAGAGTTGATGCTGAAAAGTCTGTGCTTCTCCAAAAATATTGTATTTGTGTTGTAAAACATATATATTAGCATTATTTCTACAGATGCCAATCAAGGTCACAAGATTCAGTTAGTCCAGGCCATGTACAAATACATCTGTAATGATGTATTTAATAATGAAACATCTTCTCTTGAACCACTTTCTGCAAAATTAGATGTGTTTAACACAGAGGACAGTATCACAAAGAAAAGGAGATGAAATGACTGTCCCTGGGGCTTGAAGTTGTATGCCTCTGCATAGTGACTTGTCTGTTAGGCAGCAGATGATACTAGTGCATTTCTTGATACAGAGGTATTTCTCTGAACATATTTTCCAGAGCCAGCAGTCCCTCCACCACCTGGAATAGCCATTTTGCTTCTTTAAACCATGTTTACAAAGTATTACCTTCTCTAGATTCACGTAAAGATGGCATCTGTTGTCTCTTCTGTTTCTCTTCTTGCATGTTCCCAGCATTTCCAGAATAATACCCTTGTAGCTATATCTTGTAGCATAAAGAGACCCTGCAAGAGACTCTGCTGGTGGCTTTGTGCTCTGCTTGGGCATGGACACAACTCTGCTGAAAGCAGCTATTAACAGATTACACAGAATTCCATGTGTATGTGCATCTCTCTTAATCATGACCGTTTCTCGTTCACTAGTATCCTGGGATGAATGTTGAAGAAAAAAATTCGTGTTGGTGTTTCTCATTTATCCTGTGGGGTCACATACCAAATTAGCTCATATGCCACAAACAATTTTCGAAATATATGCAGTTTTGAAAGCATCGAGTAGATATTTTTTGTCTTAAACATGGGAAATTTTTTTCTCATGCTGCTTAGACCCTCTTCATACTTCCACAGAACAAGACTACTCTCTGAAATCATAAGTAAAATTCTGGATTTGCTGTGGCAAGCTTCCTCTTTCATGCGCCAAAGCTTCATGCATTAGGGCAAATGACTCAACATTGTTTGGGAAAAGATAAAACCATAAAGGGCACTCATCATGAAAGTTCATCTCATTAAAGGTGGTTAGGAAGCAAATCTCAGGATGAAAGGAGGATTTTGTGAACCTTTCTCTGAAAGCATATTAATCCCTAATAAGATAAGGTATGGCACAGAGCATTCCGCTGGTTTGACCTGTGGTAGCTCCTCTGAAATTTCTCAGCCTTGATCTGTAATCTTTTATTGATAGTCAGAGTTCAAATTGTTTTTATTGTGTTCGTCCTCACTTTCTCTTCTCCAAAAGCCCACAAAGTAAGGGGCTTTTGGGACACAAAGTAAGAAATATCAGCAAAGTAGTGTAGTATTAGTGGAACTTGCCATGAAGAACTAATATAGGGACTATGACACAGCTTGCAGAAACAGATATGGTTGTAGGAAGGCTAATTCATCAGCAATAAACCGATCAAGAACGTGCTGTTTAAAGAAAGGATGAATCAAGGTAGCAAGAGGCACAGCCTTGCCCAGGAGAAGTATAGTAGAATGCTGGACATACACTTCTGCTACACGTGTATATTTCCACAGTATTTCAATATTCCCATTTCTGAACAATAGTTATAGATTTGTCTGGTGAGTTTTTGATCCCAGTGATGCAAGCACGAACTGTATTTGAACTGGACATAAGCACTCATCTCACTTTGGAGAATGAGCTATTGAAAACATAACCATTTAAGGTGAGACTAGCAGAAGAAAAAATATCTGTGGAGATTCTCAGGGTCAGAATGAGGAGGCTAGTTGGCTACTCTGAGGCTTTTCACATCTATTGAATGTGCACAGAAGGATATGACCGCCCTCTTCCTACTGTGTGGGTGTGCGGTTACTCTCCCAGCGTACCGCCTGTGCAAGAGACCTCAGTGCAGCTTGCAGGGTGGAGGCTTTCCTTCTCTCACACTCTCTTCTTTCACTTCTCTCACTTCTTTCATCTGTAGCTAAGATCTAACAGCATCCAGGTTCAAGTGATTTCACCTTCTTTCCAAGTCATACCTCAAATCAAACTCTGTAGCTTGCCAAGGCTTAATTCTTAGCAATCTACTGGCTGTACTGCTATAGAAAGAGGAAACATCAGTGGTGAAAACAGAAACTTTCCCCATAACAGAGAGAGTAATGATCAGCAATTTCTTTCAGCAATTGAACCAGCTGATCTGGATTTTCTCTTTTTAGACCATTTCATCCATGGACATATGTGTATATGCCTCATTCCACTTCATGAACTCTTCCCTGCCCCTGTGCACAACACAGAACCGTCTGCACTGTTTATTTATCTTTATTTCCTATTTTCTCTGAGCTCCATATATTTATTTCTCTGTATTATTTTCACCTTTAATGGTGACATAGTTTCAACTACTGGTTTTAATGGTAGCTCTTAATCTAGTCAAGACAGTTTTTCTCTGGGCATAAATTTGATGAGAAGCTTGCGTAAGGTGTTTACTTCTTTCTTGCATTAGTCCTCTAACTGACTCAGTCTGAGGTCACCAAGGAGCAAGAACGGGGCTAGAATATTGTAGATTTATATGTGCTTTTTATAATAATTTGCAGCCATAAGGTTTAAGATATCACCTCCCAGATATAAATTTGAGACACAGAAGATATTATGGATCCAGCTGACACTGAAAAGGAAGATGCTTTCTGTTTTTACATATTAAGTAATCTTTCATATGTTCTCTCATTGCCCCTGCCCATGAACAAGAAGGTGAGAGAAGCTGTAATTGGGTTAATCTTCTGATTTGTGCTAACAGCTGTAGGAAAACATATCCTGCTCCAGCATATCTAAATAAACTCCATTTATGATATTCTGACTCTGTAGCCAGATTTTTTAAAGCTCAACACCACTTTGGGGATAATACTGTCAGAATAGCTGATCAGAGTTTTGCATGGATCTTTGCATGATTTATTTACTACTGGGACCTGCCCTTTCTGGGTCACCTCTTTACTTCATATTCTCATCCTTTTAGTAACACGCCATATCTCACTGACATTTCCTACACCTTGGAATTAATATGCTATGATGTCTTCCATCTCTAAATATATTGGGACATCTAGTTTTGATCCAGAGTCTGTAGAGATTAATGCCTGCCTTTGCAGCAGCCTTGTTTTCTTGCTTTCCCCACTGCCAGATTCTTTTCACTGTTCCAGCTTTTCCATTATTTCCAGCATTTCCACTATTCCATTATTCCATCCTCACCCATGAATCAGCTTCCTTCGTTAAACCTTTATGTTTCTTCTAAAAACCGATGTAAACACGTCCTCCACAGGTTATCCAGCTAACATTGAACCAACCCTTGCAGAACATTACATGTTTCCTCAAAAGACAGGTAATAAATTCTTGAAATAATTGAAGATTACTTTTTCAGAAAAAAACTCCTTCAAGCTGCTCTCTAAAAAAGTTTGATCATGATGCTTCAGAACTGCAAAACAAAACCATGTGAAAGTTGAAAAAAACTGGACTTTTTCCCAATCTTAACATACCGATTACATTATTACACCTAAAGCTCCAATTCTTTATTTCCCACCAGTGAATTGAGAAGTCTTATGTTCTCTTACTAGGGAAGGAAAAAAGTTGTGGAGTGAAATATGATAAGCATTAAAGCTTGTATGTGAAGACAGATTGAAGATGCCAAATATGAAATTATGCCAGATGGCCTTTCTGAACACAACTGGCTTATTACACAAATCCAGACTTCCTTCACTATAGTTTAAGAATTTATACTAAAGTCCAAATTCCAGCAAAATTCCGTGTACATATGCAAACTGCTATGTGGAATCTGGCTCTAGGCAATTGCCAGTATAGCATCCTTCCTAGGCATTTGAGCTTTTCTTCAGATGTGATTTGATGGAATATATGCAGTAGCTTGGATTTTGGATAATGGAATGCAACCTTTCAAGATTTTCCTCTGCTTGAGATCTTTTTTAACACTGTATTTTTATATATATTTCTCTATATATAAAACTGTATTTTTGTATGTATTTCTGTACAAAACCTATTGACTTTCCTAAGGCTTAGGCTGATAAGTAATGTTTAACTATAGTCCAATTTGGCCTTCATAGTACAACTAAGATGAAGGTTTGGGGACATATTTTGTAGTGCAGGCTTCTCAAAGTCTTTCAAACCTTGTGAGGACTTACATCCCCAGTTTTAGTGCTTTCACAAGTCCGGACATCTTTGTAAGATCTCATCCATCTCCTTGTAACATCTAAGCCAGAGGAGTGCTAACCTGGGTGCACATAATCTCTGGGCGGCTCTGATGGCTTCCTGCTTGAGATTCACAAAGACATAAATATGAGATTTAACATAAGTGATGCTTATTTCCATGTCTCAGTAAGAGTTTATTGACCACAAAAGTAAAAATATTTTATCCTGTAGTACCTTTATGAATGATGTTATTGTTCATTCGCGGTTGATTTCCTCTGCCTTTAGATATTTTGGTTTCCATTCCTGAGTTTACTGGATGCATATTCTAGCTACCTGATTCAAAGATGGCATCCTTATAGCTTTAGGGGTAGACACTTGAGCAGTTTCTTCTTTCTGAGGAAAATGCTCAGTGCAGTCCCCATATGTAAGGATGAAGATGTTTTGACTGGATTCACAATTCTCAACAGTCTACATTCAGGCTCTCGGAGAAAACAGATTAATGTGTTTAAAATCTGATTCTGAAAATCTAACTGCGAAATTTTTTCCACTTACTTAATGGTTTTTGTTCCGATGGTTTTCCTGCATTTTCCTTATGGTTTATAAGGTCTTACAAATGTTTCAACTTCCAGAGAAATCTGTCGGCTCTATTGCTACAAGCGGAATCTCTAGTTTGAAACTCTCAAAATTGTTGAATACTATCAGTCTTGGGATTAATATCCTCCTGACTTTTTTTTTTTTTTTTTGCCTCTTGTATTTTTTTAACCCAGCTGTGTATGTGTGCCTAATTGATGCAATAGTCTCTCAACATCTTTCACTATTGCCTATTGTGGTGTCTTGCCAAGAGGTAGGGAGGTGAAAGGAACATCTTCTTATAGTGTGATCTGTTTCCTCTTCTGCAATAGCCTGCCTTAATTCTACACTGCATTTGGCCTCTTACATCTTCTGTGATTAATGGGAGTAAGTCCTGGCTTAAGCTTGTGCCTGTAAGACCCCTTCCAACTGTTATCTGGCACCTTCTAGTCTTGCCAACTTTACAGAAACATATGTTTCACAAAACTTCTCAGTCCCCAAATGAATCTGTTTTCTTTGTGTCCTTTTGCTCCCTTTTTAAACAAATTTTTTTTGGATAGCATTTCAGATAACATTGTGTATTTCTGCAAAGAAACCCGGTTTTTGCACCCTAAAATGTACTATTCTACAAAGTAAGCATTGTTATAGCAGAAGGGACAAAAAGTCCTAGAATTGATACCACGGAATGATTTCCAGTCTTCTCTAAATCCTCCCTTTCAAAATATTTTTTTCTAAGTACTGTATTTTCCCAAATGCTTCTGGGTTGTTCTGTTTAGTCTACTTCATCAGATAAAACCTTTTTTTTTCTCAAGATTTCTGGTGCTAGAACATAGAAGCAGAATCTTGCTTAAATATTTCATATTCACTGGAAAGAAGTTATGTAGTAATTGAAGAAGTTTGAGGTCTTGTGAAATTAGCCATGATTTGACTTGAGTCTGAAGCTCTTCCTCTGCACAAGTAAATCAAATGTAATTTTCTTGCTTAGTTCCTCAAGTATAGTGTGGAGTACAACATTTTCAAATGAATATGACTAGTTGACATAGTGGCTTGATACACAACTGTAGGTACATATACTGGAGAGCAAAGTTAAAAATGTTTTTGCTAAAAGATTGAATGATCCAAACCTTAGGTGCTGAAGTACCTAATCTTTAGTGTGTTACCTTCGTGACAGGGATACAGAAGACTTTGTGAAGTTCCCCGTCTTCCTATAAACATTTTGTGAAAAGTTAATGTCTTCAAATGAAGTCCAAGACGTGGAGGTCCTCTAAAGAGGGAGCCATGATCATGGGCAATGAATAAAGCTGAGAGGAACCATGGAAGCTAGGAATCTGTCTGAGATCTCACCATTCTTTCAGTCATCACCATCTTACCCTGGGCTGCCTCAGTTTTACTGATAATTTTGTTTGCAGTATCACTGCACCTTTCGAAAGGTGGGATTAGGCTGCACATTTGTCACTACAACACTCCCCTATAACACAAGAGATTCAAGTTCAGTCCAGTCCTTTGCTTCTAGCACACATCTCCTCACTCTCCCCAAACTATAGAAACTGTCTAATGATAGAATTATAGGATTATTTCGGTTGGAAAAGACCTTAAGGTCATCGAGTCTAATCATTAACCTAACACAACCAAGTCCACCACTAAACCATGTCCTCAAGTGCCACATCTACACATCTTTTAAATATCTCCAGAGATGGTGACCCAAGCATTGACCTGGGCAGCCTGTTCCAGTGCTTGACAACTCTTTTGGTGAAGAAATTTTCCTTATAGCAAACCTAAACTTCCCCTGTTGCAACTTGAGGCCATTTCCTCTGGTCCTATCACTTGTTACTTGAGAAAAGAGACCAACACCCATCTTACTACAACCTCCTTCAGGTAACTGTAGAGAGAGATAAGGTCGCCTCTCAGCCTGCTCTTCTCCAGACTAAATAATCCCATTTCCATCAGCCACTCCTTGTAAGACAGATTCTCTAGACCCTTCACCAGCTTTGTTGCCCTTCTCTGAACCCACTCCGGCACCTCAATGTCTTTCTTGTAGTGAGGGGCCCGAAACTGGTCGCAGTACTCAGGGTGTGGCCTCACCAGTGCGAGTACAGGGGGACAATCACTTCCCTCCTCCTGCTGGCCACACTAGTGCTGATATAAGCCAGGATGCCATTGGCCTTCTTGGCCACCTGGGCACACTGCTGGCTCATACTCAGCCGGCTGTCAACCAACACCTCCAGGTCCTTTTCCGCTGTGCAGCTTTCCAGCCACTCCTCCCCAAGCCCATAGTGTTTCCCAAGTGTGTAGGTTGTTGTGGCCCAAGTGCAGGACCCAGCACTTACTCTGACATGCCTGCCATACTGCTTCTTCTCCAGCTTCCTAACTGGAATTATACCTCCATCCTTCAAAGAACTTCAGGTTTTCCAGGTCTGGGGAGCTCTGAAGGGAAGAAAGGGTGAAAGAGAGATAAAGTGCAAGTATATACAAGAAGGGTTATAATTTTATAGACTAGTGATTAGAGCAATCTTCAGCAACAGGGAGAGAGAGGAACATATTGAGCCGTCTTCCCAGAAGTTACATCTTTTTTCTTATAAGTGTTTCAACAGATATTGTCCTAAATGGTGACACAAGTACTTCTGAAATTTGTTTTCAGTGTTTAATGACACAGTTGCTTAGCCTATGCAAAACCAGAACAACACCAGGCTGATACAGACGGACAATGGACATTTCAAAATTGCTGTGTTAAGCAGGAATTTACCTTGAGTTCTCATTCCCAGAGTTTGGGGGCTTCTTACATTGCCGTTTCAGATTGCAATACCATATATCTATGTCAGAGCTAGTCCTGAGCTAACAAACTCCACTAGACCATGTGAACATGTTAAGAGTAATTGCTAACCATGAATGCTTGGGCTACCGCACTTTGCTGACATGTTTGCCCAGCAAAATATTACACAGATCTGATTTACTGTCTTTGTCCAGGCTGCATTAAAAGTGTGCTCTTTCCGTGAGGAGGAGCAGAGCCAAAACCTGCTGTTCATTTACCATCACCATCCTCCTCACCTTGACGCTAGGAGACAGATGAAACCCTGAAACATTCCTCTTGTTTTTGCAAAACACAGCCTGAAGTCTAATTGGAGAAATGCATTCGTTTGCTGACATGCACATACTTCCTTGATGACCTTAAAGAGGAGTTACTGACCTGATGCATCTCATGATGCTCTTGCCTGGAAGTTTCCCAGTAACTTCAGGAGTAATCTGACAAGCACAGTATTAACATGTTGAGAGTAAAATAAAGGCAAAGGACTACCCATACTCCAACCCTTGGCAAAATGGTCCTCCAACTTAAACAGAGCTAGTAGTTAAAGTAAACTAAATATATTTTAAAAGTATCTATTGTTCTGGTCATTATTCTCCAGTATTTCAAAGTATTGGTTTAATATAATTATCTTTATTCAAATAATCAAAATATTACATTAATTGAAATTTCTTGGAAAATCTCTGCTAGGCGGTTAGAAGGTTATCCTTGGCTGCTCAGGGGGTTTTATGACTGTAGCCTGCAATATAAAAGCTGTCCTGAAGAATTCTGTAATTCTGAGAATGCACTGGCAGGGGATTTAATCCACTCTAATCTAATTACAGCCAAAACTAATGGAGGTTAAATAATGGAAGACGTTAGTGGATCAAACTGCATTGTATATGTCCTGCGCAATTCTGTTGAATACATCCGGTTGCACAAAGTATGATAAAGAAATAATTTATTCTGAGAGCCCTCTACTTAAACATAGCCTTCAAAGTAAGTTTCGGAGTCTGGTGCCCAGGTCAGGTTTTCTCTTACATTTTAGTATTCATCATTCTTTGTTCAATTCTGGGACAAACAGTTTTGGGGAAGAGTGTTCGGACATGGTTGAAAGGATCTCAACATTCACTATACCAAAAGAAAAAATATCAATAAATCAATACAAAAAATTAATATTAATTGTAGTTGTGTAAGAGGTAGATTTTCTAGTCCTGGCCTTTTTCCAGTTCAACTTGTCAAACCAGGTTACATTTGAAATGAGCCTGCAGCCAAGAATGTGAGAGCTCAGTGTGACGATGTGCAGAGGCTTGTTTGATTTGGGATGATTTTCACTTTTCATCAAAGAAACTACCTGATCCTCTTTCATGGGGAGTATTTCCAAGGCTCATTATTATTCTTTTGTTTGCTTTGGTTACTGGGGCTCATCGGAGGAAGCATCTCATTTAATTCAGAGTTTCTTCATTATGAGACATGTCTTGTAAAGATGAGATGTTCTGCTTTGTTCTTTTGATTTCTAATCCAAAAAACTCTCCTTGCCTTTGCCATGTTTATTGACACCCAGGGGAGTCTGTATTGCATAACATGTCAGACTTGATTTGTTTGTTTTCCCTTCCCAATTTTCTCTGTTTTTCTGGGGAAAAATGCTCCAAAATTCATCTTTTTCAGACACAAATGACAAAAGCTTATGTTTGAAACTTTACTGATTTCATAGTATGAGGAAATTAATTTAATATGGCAACATCAACGCAGAAGATAAAGAATCAGTTTTGTGTCTTAGCTTAAAGGTGGGAACACCTCGAAGAACACTGAGGTGCTGGAGCATGTCCAGAGAAGGGCAATGAAGTTGGTGAAAGGTCTAGAGAACTTGTCTTATGAGAAGCGGCCGAGGGAACTGGGGTTGTTTAGCCTGGAGAAGAGGAGGTTGAAGGGACACCTTACTGCTTTCTACAACTACGTGAAAGGAGGTTGTAGTGAGGTGGAGGTCAGACTCTTCTCCCATATAACAAGTGATAGGACCAGAGGAAAGGGCTCCAAGTTGCACCAGGGGAGGTTTAGGTTGGATATTAGGAAAAATTTCTTTACAGAGAGGATTGTGAAGCCTTGGTGGAACAGGCTGCCCAGGGAGGTGGTGAAATCTCCATCCCTGGAAGTGTTTAAAAGCCATGTGGATGAGGTGCTGAGGGACATGGTTTAGTGATCCTAAACCCCTTTCATTTCCCTAAACCCATTTCATTTAGGGACCCGTTTCAGGGTGTACAGTTGGACTAGATGGTCTTAAAGGTCTCTTCCAACCAGACAAATCTGTGATATAGATTAAGGATTGTAATATCTTTAAACATACTGGGTCAACTGTCGGTGATTGTCTAAGCACACTTCTAATTAATTTTTAAATGGAAGGAACTCTCGTTAATTTTCTATTTGAACAGTTTCCCAGTCAAAGTAGTCATAGGAACTTAGATCTGATTTTAGAGATCCCCGTTGATTTTAAAGAAGTATACTATTTCAAGCTTACGCCAGTTCACAGTTATGAAGGGACAAAAGGTGCCAAATAGACAAAAGAAGTCCTGAAGAACTTATCATCACAGCTTGTTGGAGTTTCTGTATGTGAAACAACAATCAGTGATTGTGATTGTTTTATGTTTTCCTTTTAGTCCTTGCTTTTGAGTTAATGGGAAGTTGTTGTGACTTGTCAGGTGAGAAAGTCATGATTAAATATTGAGTGTTAATTAAATAACTATTACAGTTTTGTAGAATGTCCCTTCTGTCTATTCTTGATTCTTCTTTCTTCCTCCATTGTCCAAACACACTTTC
>NW_010408699.1:28025-45763 GCF_000710305.1 Buceros rhinoceros silvestris | reverse complement strand
TACACACACACTACTTTTAGATCTCTTGGTTTCAGTTTTCAGTCCTCATTCACACAACTGTTTTTTTTTTCTCACCCGAAAGTATCTGCAGTCCTGGCCTTCTTTTCAAAGAGTATGACCAAACTTCTTTCATTTTTGTTCTGGAGCTTGGAATCACGTCTCATTTGCAGTTTAAAACTTCGTTTTTCATAGTCTTCCTTATTCAGTGTCTTGCAGACACTCCTGTCAAAATGACCTTTATTATTCTTCCATTCCCCCTCATTTTGTTAATGGAATCAAAATGCAACTTATTTCCCTTCCTTCACATATCATCAAACCACGTTCTTCCTGCCTAGAATATGTTGCTTGTGGTACTCTCAGTGTCAGTTTTGCAGGCAGGCTATCTTCCTAACTGTTTGTCTCCTTTTTTTTCTTCTTCTTCTTCTTTTTTTTTTTTTTCCCCTGGTTAGGTGGAGCTACTTTTAAGAATAATTTCTGCAAGGTACCACTAACAGTATTTATGGCTTCTTCCCTTATAAACATTCCTTAGTGCCTCACAATCACAATAACTCAACAGCATCTCTATGATCAATTTTCCCTTGCAACTTGTAATACCTGTGTGGCAATACAGCTAAACTGACAGATGCCAGAATGTTTGTTTTGTAGAATACCTGTGTTTTGTAAAACATGAAAAGTCTAGGATTCCTTGGAAGCATTAGAGGTAACTAAAGGGAAAAAGACAACCGTTTCTGACTGAGAGGAAGGAGCTTCAAGAGAACATCTTCTTGACAGCAATAAAGTGGAGGAGCAATGTTGCAAAACAGGTTGGAGCTGGTCGCAGTTTTGCACCCAGCAATAGCTGATTGTGCTGCGCCAATTGTCTGCTACACTGGCAATGAGTGAAGCCTATTCTGTCACACTCCTTGGCTCTGAGTGGTTTCCAAACAACATAGATCCTGTGGTGATGGACCGAAGAGAGAAAGATAGGATCTGCTCCATTATTCTGCTTGGAGCCGTGTAGACCTAATTTTTTAATTAACGAAACTTCAACTAGACTGCAAGTATCCCTGCCTGTTTGCTATGCAGGGAGCTCATTCAAATTGTCAGCCACTTTTACTCCGGCTGAATGAGCCACTGAAACTGTGTGCATAGCCCCAGGTCAATGCAAAATGAAGAAGGGACACTACTAACAAGAGAAGTTAAATCAGGAACCAGGTTTTGTAAGGGGAGAGAGGCAGCATACAAGGGTAGGAAAATTCTGTTGAAGGCAGCTTAGGAACACCATGCTACTGTCAAGAAGATCATTGATCTAAACAGTCAAAATATAAAAATTTATTTTGAAGCTGGTATCTCCTGCAATCAAGCTAGATTTGGTCTCACCTGAAAACATGCAGAAAGTGCTAGGAAATGAAAACACACCTTTCAGCCAGAGGCAGATTGGCTTTCAGAAGCCAGCAATGCATGGACTACTTTTCACAAAGATGTCCTGACCCACACTGCAGATTGAGTGGAAACTCTTTCCAATGAAAGGCTCCTGGTCTCAACCCAAGTCCCTCCCCTTGTACTCTGCAGAGTGAGTCAGAGCTTCCCAAACATCCATGATGTTATGCCAGCACTTTCTTCTACAAAATACGTGTTAAGATGGAGTTTCTAAAATATCCAAGGAAAAAAAGCATGTTTGGGAAGCAGGCTTGTGGAGCGATCAGGGAGCAGGTAAGGGAACAGAGCTAATAAGAAGTTTTTACTGGAAGCATGTTCCTTGCTTTCTTGGCTCTGCAGAATTTCTCCTCCCTCCTTCCTCATACCTCCAGCAGCACTGAGCTGCATGTTCCAGTAACATTTCAATGTATGACTAACATAATTAGTTCAATGTTTCACTCCTTCCTCACATAAACCTGACAGCAAATTATTATTTCACTCTAAGTAAACAAACACTGGCATGTAGGACTTCTCTTGAAGAATGCTTGCGTGAAAGAAAATGCAGAATATTGTGGAGGTAACAAAAGCAGTAGCAACTGTTAAGCTTAGTATGTCTCTTCTACTTACATTCAGTTCCATAGACATGTTCAATTCCTTTGAAGAGATGCATTTTCCTAAGTCAGTATGTGCACCTAGTTCTGAAATTCAGAATAGTCATTTGCTTCAGTACACTCACATTAGCTTTTGAGCACTTCTGTGAGTATATGAAACAGAAGATTTGAGAAAAGCTAGATTATAGCAGCACAAATGCTGCAAACATAGTCAGTAACAAATATTTAGCAAGGTGCAGACAGAAAGACAGTGAGAGAGTTTACCAGAGATAAGAAACTTCCTGGAGACTTTAACTAGGCTATGCTGCCAGTTATATCTAAACAGTACTATGCACTACCATAGGAGAAAGCCACAGTGGCTCTGAACAGATCTCAGCAAAGTATCAGAAGTCACATTAGCAGAGCATTCCATGCTTCTGACATACCGTGGTCTTCCACAGGGTGGTATCCCAGGCCACCTCCTATTGCAATGTCTGCAGATTGCTTCCTGTACCAAGCTGCTTTTTTCCAAATGAGCTTGCTTTTCATGGTGTGAAGCAGATGCCACACATCATCCCTGCATGGGTACAGCTGGAGGAGTGAGCTGAAACCTCCTGCCTTGTACAGCTGTGGGAAGGCCAGCAGACTTACAGATCTCAGGTATCTCTTTACAGTCCCCAAGAAACATGCCAGAAAAAAGTAAATATATTTGTGGCAGATAAGTAACTGGAATTTTCAAAGGCAAAAAGCACCAGGTCCTATTGAAAATTGAGGTGCATCATAATCTTTTATTTCTTGGAAGATGTTACAGTTTATGTATACGCATGCATTTGTGTTTATCCATATAACATGCTCTTCGTTGCTTACATATGTGTGTATATATATATTCAATATGTACATAGGTTTTTAAGGACTATCCTTCATTTGCTTGTGCTTTCTGTTTCACCTCTGCTGAAGTGTCATTAAATTACACAGAAAATAATGTAATAAAGCTTCTTAAATATGTCCATTTTTCACTATAGGAGATTCAGAAATACAGAAATTATATAATGTAATTTACACACATTACTTTTACTAACTTTCCTTCATTATTTGTATTCACATTTGTTATAATATAAATTAAATATTAAGCTTAAGAAACATACAGAAAATATTTCTAATTGACTGGATGATGAGAGGGTGCTACCACAATTTTGTAATAAATGCTAAGACTGAACCTGAATAGTATTAAAGAGATGTGCTGTCTGGAAAAAACAAAGAAATATAGAACCATAGCATGGTTTGGGTCAGAAGGAGCCTTTAAAGGTCGTCTAGTCCAAACACCCTCCCACGAGCAGAAACATCTTTCACTAGATTAGGTTTCTCAAAGCTCCTTCCAACCTGACCTTGAACATTTCTAATAATGGGGCATCCACAACTTCTCTGGGCAACCTGTTCCACTGTTTGACCAACCTAATTGTAAAAAATGTCTTTCTTATATCTGGTCTAAATCTACCCTCTTTCATTCTAAAACTATTGCACACTACCCACCCTGGTAAAAAGTCGCTCTTCGTCTTTCTAATAAACCCCCTCTATACATTGAAAAGCTGCAATAAGTTCTTCCCAGAGGCTTCTATTCTTCAGGCTGAACACCCTAACTCTCCCAACCTTTCTTCACAGGAGAGGTGTTCCAGCCCTCTGATCATTTTCCTGGTCACCTGTCTAATCCCACTGTTACATGTCAGTGTCTTCCCTGTTCTGGGGACCCCAGAGTGGATGTAGTACTCTACATAGGATCTCATGAGTGGCACAGAAGCGTAGAATCAGTTCCTTGACCTCCTGGCCACATTTCTTTTCATGGATACGATTTGGTCTCTGGGCTACAAATGCACAATGCCAGCTTGTGTACAATTTTTCATGCATGAGGTAGTACCAAGTCCTCTTCTGCAGGGCTGCTCTCAATTCATTTGTCCTCCAGTCTGTAATGACATTGGGATTGCCCTGACCCACGTGCAGGATTTACACTTGACCTTGTTGGACTTCATGATGTTCACATGGGCATATTTCTCAAGCCTGCCAGGGTCCCTCTGGCCGGCATTCTTCCCTGAAGTGAATGAAAAACACTAGTTGGCTGGTTTTACGTGCAAGCTTATTGAGGGTCCACTCAATCTCACTGTCTTTGTCACTGATGAGGATATTAAATAGTATTTGTCGCAGTATGAATCCTTGAGGGACATCAATCATTACTGGTTTCCACTTGAATGTTGAGACATTAACTGCAACTCTTTGGGTGTGGCCATCCAGCCAGTTCCTTACCCATCTAACTGTTCATCAATTAAATCCATATCTTTCCAATTTAGAAGCAAGAATGTTGTGAAAAAACATGTCAAAGGCCTTATAGAAATCCAGATAGATGACATCAGTTTATCTTCCCTTGTTCACAGATAAAGTCAATCTATCATAGAAGGCCATAAGATTTGTCAGGCATGATTTGCCCCTGGTGAAGCCATGCTGGCTATCTCTAATCACTTGCCTGCCTTCCGTAAGTCAGCATATCAGCATATCAATATTGGCATGGAGGATCTGCTTCATAATCTCACCAGGCATGGAAGTGAGGCTGACTGGTGATAGTTCCCAGGGTCCTCCTTTTCACCCTATTTTATTATAATGTGACATTCACTTTTCTCCAAGGGAACTTTGCCTGACTGACATGACTTTTCAAATAGGATAGAGAGGATGTTGGCAATTGCATCAGCCAAATCCCTTAGAATGGTGGGATGCACCTTGTCAGATCCTGTGGACTTGTGTATGTTCATGTTCCCCAGGTGGTCTCAAACCTGATTTATTCATTTATTCTCCTCTCTGACTAGATACTCTTTTTCAAGAAAGAATGGTCTCAGTGAAACCATTGTGTTCTAAGTAAGTTTTCCTTAGAAGCCTTTTTTAATATCACAAAGGAAATAGATATCTTCTCTGATGCTAATTGCTGCATCACATCCTCTCTGATAAAGATAAAAAGAGGGTCCTCTAATTGGTTTTATAAAACTCTGCTGCTCTAATTTTTAAATTTTTATCGTGTCCTTATGAATTTAATTGAACAATTTACTTCTTGTAATACTATAAAGGTGGGCAAAGTACATTCATGTCTAATAATCTATTTACAATAAATCAATTCATTCATCACACCTCTGTCAGATTTTAGAGTTCAAGCTCTCTGTTTCACTTATTATGGTAGTTTATAATTGTACAATTACTTTTTCAGAGGTGCAGTAAAAAAAAAAAACAACCCACTTGTATATGACCATATAGTTGTGTGTGTAATCATAGTATTCTTTAGATTAGAAAAGACCTTCAAGATCATTGAATTCTAACACTGTGAAACCTAGCACTGCCGAGTCCACCATGTGCCTAAGTGCCACCTCTACACATCTTTTAAATGCCTGCAGAGATGGTGGCTCAACCACTTCCCTGAGCAGCCTGTCCCAGTGCTTGATGATCATTTTGGTTAAGAAACTTTTCCTAAGTTTCAAACTAAACCTTCCAAGCACAGCTTGAAGCTGTCTCCTCTTGTCCTATTGCCTGAGAAGAGTATATAAATTTATTTGCATTTCTCCTAATTTTACCCATGTTCTTTTATGACATAAAATTTACAATAATCATTATCCAAATATCTTCCCAAGGTTTAGATCTGAAGAGCCCATATATTTGTCTCGTCATATGCTGAAAGCAGTTTTCTGTCAGATCTTCCATGGAAGAGACAGAATGTCAGTCTAATAGGACATATCCTGTATGGTTCCTTCCATGACCATTTTAACAAATTAGACCATCGTTTTTTAGCCTGTCCTGAGAAGATGGATTCAGTCTTCTTCAGAAGCACCAAACAGGTGCTTCTCCTACTAAATTCAGTGTAAACTGAAGCTGAACATTCTCTGAAATCACAGCACTTCTGCCGAGACTGCTCCACTTCCAGTAGCCACATTGGCTAAACTCATCTAAGAGGAGGTACTACCAGTGAGTGGAACCTATGAAAAATGTTATTGAGAAGACATGAGTCAGGCTGCTTCATCCCAAAATACATGGAATACAATGAGATCATCTGACACCTTCCTACATAAAAACATCAAAAGCATGTTTTGAACAGGTTTGATTAGATGAATCTATTGCATAATGGTATTTGCCGGAGCTGAAAAAGGCAGAATTGAATGGAAGGTTGGATTGCAGATGGATTCAAAACATGACAGTTTGTTTTCCTTCTGTAATTCCAGAACTGTGTGAGGCACAGTGAAATCTGGAGCATGTAAATGATGCTGACAATTAGTTTCAGCTGAGGGAACTAGCAGAATTCAAACTGTGGTATCAAATTTCCAACAGCCTGAGGATTTTGCTCTGTATTTCCGGCTTGCCATTACTTCCCAATATCCTGGTTTGCTAAATTATTTAAATTTCCTCAAAGCCTTTATAGTTAGCTCAGTTTCTTTCATCTCTGTAAACCTTCGCAAGTTATATCTAGTAAATCAATCCTTTCATCTCCCCCAGAAAACGATAAGGCAAGAACTGTAGGATATACAAAAATTAGGTGAGAACAAAGCACTCCCCTTTCAACATACAACATAGAAAGCAACTATTGCTATTCATTTTATTCAAGAATGCCCAAATGCAGTGGTCATGCTAGATTCCACTAATCTTAAACACTAATTCTTGGGTTTGGCTAGGATACAGTTAATTTTCACAAGAAGTTGGCAGGGCCACCGCCAGGATAGCAGAAGGAACCAGCCAAGGGGATATGTGATACCATACTGACATCAGTCAGTGGATGGTGGCTGGGGGAAGGACGCACAGCTTGGGCAGGCGGGCAGGTGGTAGGTTATGGGGTGGTGAGCAGTGGCAGTTTACATCACTGGGTTTATGTATTATTTCATAGTATTATTGTTGTTTCTGCTGTGTCTTCTCTCTTTGCATTGTTCAAGTTAAGTCTCCTTATGTTAACCCACAGGGTTTTACCTTTTTCTCCTGGTTCTCCTTTCCATCCCCAGGGGGCAGTGGGGAGGAAGGGGGAGGAATGAGCCATCTGCCACTGTGCTCAGTTCTGGCTGGGCTAAACCACGACAGTTAGCAGCAGCTATTCTCACTGGAATTAAACTTTATTTGTACAACTCTAAACAAGATTGCTTGCAATGGGCAGTGTGTTTTTTCCTCAAGACGATATTTTATCATCTCCCTCTCAAGTGGAGTGAGTGAGCGAGTGAGCCTTGACTGACAGGAAGAGCTTTGTTGTGGTCCGTGATTCATTTCATTTGTTACCCAGCCACTCCCTGGGTGTGTTTTTATATGAGCGGGCTCTTTTGCAATGAGAGGTAGCACAGCTCTGTAACAATGTGGCATCACCTGCCTGCCAAGGGAAGGGACTATTGTGATTAACACAGCGGGCTCTTTTGCAATGAGAGGTAGCACAGCTCTGTAACAATGTGGCATCACCTGCCTGCCAGGGGAAGGGACTATTGTGATTAACATCTTCAAGAGGGAAGTGCAACATCCATTCACAAAGCTTCCACAACTTGAGTCCTGATGCAACATTTTTGTCAAACTAAAATGCTTTCAAAACATCCATCCAGAGGCTCTGAAAAGTGCCACTTGTACTCAGGATCCTATGCTCTACATAACACTTGTGTTTGGTCATTGTTTATTGTTGGCAAATGTTTCCATTTAAAAAAAAAAGAAGCCTCAGAGAAGATGTCCTTTGAATAAAATCGTGTACACAACAGTTACGCTGAAGTTTTTGCAGTGTTAGCTCATATGCTATATAAGCAGCCTCAGCAGATCACTCCACAAAAATGTGGAATGTTAACTGTTTCCTTAGCTTTTATTTTCACAGGTACACCTGGAGCAGTGATTGCCTCTTTCTGATGTTCTTTTAGATCTCAGCACATGCGGACTATGTTCTTCGCTGATACCTCTAGGCTTTCTCAGTGAGAACAACATAAGAAATAATTGCATGATGCTGCATTCTTATGATTCTCAGGATGAGTATTTCTTATTCATTGTACCTAACGCTTGACTCCTAGCTGGAGGAGATGGTTTGTAAACTCCACTGTTGTTTAAAGTACCATCTGTGGTTCAAAATGGAATTGCGATCGATTTCTACAGGGCTGAAAAGTCCATGCATGCTTCTGGGGACCCATCAAGTTTTTAAAAAAGGAGCATTGTGAGGTGAATAAAATAAGTTGGGACAGAAAAGAGGGAAATGTCCAACTCCAGAGTAACCTGACATATGGTATTGCACTTAACATGAAATCACAGACTTACCTTCTCTACACTGAGTGTTCTCTTCCTCAGAGCCAGAGCAAAGCACATATGTAACCTTCTAATTTTCCGGAAAATGCTATATTGTGGTAAGAAGCAGAAAAAAACCTCTGCATGTGAGCACAGAAGAGGCAATAAATTCAGAGTGCATTTGCTATGAGGTACGAAGTACTGTGTACTTACATTTGACTTCCCAGCCGGAGCGAAAGAAATGTTCATTGTGGTGATGGCTAGTGGGTTCAGAAAGCAGCTTGTGCTACATGAAGGGCAGTAAATGACCAGTCAATTGATCAATAAAAAGGAAAAAAACCCCAACCCCCCAAACCTCAGGTCAAAATAAATGCTATCTCAAACCGAGAGTTCAAGCACTTTTTTGCCACTGTATTGCCATTAAACTTCAAATCCTTCTCAATCAATTAATTGAAAAGGGAAGCATAAGCTAGAAAGAAGATTTTCCTTGTAAAAAGCTCCAGAAATTGCAAATTCTAAGTTTTATATCACCTATAATAATGGTCATTAATAAAAATCATCAAAGTTCATCTTCATAAGAATGCATAATAATGCGATAAATAACCAGTGTTTAATTCTAGTGGAAGTATTGCAATATGCTCACAATGACTTTCCATTCTTTGATGCTAACAATCAAAATTCAGCTGAATAGACCAAGCACAAGCATTAGTGGGATGTTCTTTCGGGTCACCAGCCAGGCAGGGGCACAAGTTTACGCATCATATCTGTTAACAGATCATATCCTAGGCTTAAATGGCATTTACACAGCAGCAGTCTTACAACAACAATTAGAAGATGAACTTGGAAGATCAAAAAGATTTTTTAATGGATTGTTTGTGTATTATTCAACAGCATCTTCAACATCTTAACGCAAAGCAATCAGGATGTCTCAATCTTGAATGTACGTCTTCCTTGATACATGAATTGCCTTGCAGGGTAACTTATTCTTTGCCATATAGCCTTGACTCAGATACATGCGTAAGCACATGTATGATCTTGAGCAAGTGTATTGTCCCATTGATTTCAAAAGGTGATTCATAAATGTATGGAATTACAGCCTTAGTCTTGCTGTTAATTTCTTTGCCTGTGAATAATTCCTTAGAGTTTAATCCTTACATTTCATCCTCTAATAGCTTGCTTTAAGTATTTTATGCTTTTAAAATACTTAACAATGAAGTCTTTGAGGACCATGCATTTGCAGCACCAGGTCTTTGGGCAAAGCAGGCAAATATGCTAAAATTCATATAGTTCATGCAATTCACCAGGCACTTAGTCCAGCAGTTCTTTATTTGGTTTAGTACATCCAACACTGCCCCGTCCTTAATCCAGCCACTCATCTTTAATTGCTATTTGTTTTTTTAGGTGAAGATTACTGTTCATGGTTATTATAAGTTTTCTGTCTGAAAGCACAGCTGGTCTGTTTCCTTTGCAAGGTAAGCTCCTTCTCATTCAAAGTTCCTTTCCAAGCCTGTGTGTTTGCAGGGACCTTTTCGGCTCTAGAGCATCTTCCCATAGACTATGGAAGATGAACTACGAAGTGCATGCTCATTCATTCAAGTAGGCATTTGGCAGGATCACAATTTAACAGCATCAACTATTCCTGCCTAGGATTAGCAAATTATTCCCACCGGCATTTTGCTGCCGCTTCCCCTCAAGCTGTAGCAGAAAGGACCACGAGATGGCAGTACTGCATGAGCAATTGAATCAAAAGGCAACTTTTTACAGAATAAATTTCTTGGGAAACACATTTTCTACCGTAAGCTTCAGAACTTTTTGCTAATTCAGTCTACCCCAACCTGCTTTGCAACAGGAGATAATGCAAATGAAATCTATACCCTCCACACTCTGAAATGTGGTGGTTAATAAGTTACATTCTTCTGCTAATAAACTGCTGTTGTTTAATAGAGTATGTACCAACGCGAAGGATGACATGATGTTTAAAAAAAGCCTGTAACTAGGAGATTAAGATTTCCACTATATCAAAACTTGCCTTCTGTCTGAGAACAGAAGTGTTCAGAAGAAAATTGACACTGAAATACTGAATTTCAAGGCAGAATAGAAAGGAAGGCATTCTTTGCAAACATTTTTACAGAAATGTTGACTTCTTTTGCGAATGAGTGTTCTTTAGTGTCAGCATGTCAGAAATAATTATAAAGGGGAAAATAACTTGCTAATGTAGCTAAATTCTTAGCTTCGAGAGCCTGAGGTGTCTGGTCATTTCTGCATAACAGTCAATTCCACATAGCAAGGTACCTGTGAAGTAGTCCCAGTGAGTTGCAGAACATTAAACCTGTGTAGGAATCCTTTGTCTTGCCTAATCTTGGACCTCCAAACTTTTATTCACCCCATTGAATTTCATGACCCCATTGCTTGGGGACTGCTAGTCTCGTTTCTCTACAGTGGGCTGCACAGAGTCCAGGGAGAGAAGTTTTGTTTGGGAAGTGCAGGTGCACTGAATCTTCCGAGAGCGGGTGTTACGCCACCCTACAACTCTCCTGGCACAGTAAGGGAGACCATCACGAGTGTGCCTCTTACTACACTGGTAACAACTGTCGCTGCCCGTTCATAGCTTCTCATGTGAAACTAGCTTTCTTGTTGTGCCCATGGGTAGGGATGCACTCTTTGGCTTTCAGGCAGCATTGCCTCAGACCTTCTGTAAATTTTATGAGACAACCATAAATACAGTGTAAGTATGTTCTCTGTTCCTTACTGGTGACCAACTGTGGCACTTGCCTAAGCCAAAACTGGGGACTGCAACTTCTAGGTGATGTCTGTGTGAGACAGAACAGCCCTCAACTTTTTTGCTTGTAATTATGACAGTGTTCTATGTTGATGTGGCACCTCAAGCGAGCAGTATGGCTCCAGACAGTCTGTTTAATTTCTGGTACTCAGAAATGAATGATGGCCTTCTGTCTCTGAAAGTGGAGTAAAAAATAGCTCTTTCTTTCAGATATGAAGAAACAGATGTGTCATGCAATGCAGGAAAAAAAATTGTGAAAAGGAAATAAATGAGGAATTATCCAAATGGGCAGGGGCCACTGCCTAACCCGAAAGCAAACACTGCCATTCAAGCCTTGAGATTAATGTAGTACGACCCAATGCAATATGACCTAGCAAATGAAAGGATGAAGGTTTCCTTTCCCCAGTAAATGAAGAGAGGGGAGGATGAAAAAAAGAAAAGGAAATAGTGGTTTCTGGCTCCATGATACTTAACAAGAAACAGACACCTTTTCTCCACTCTTGTCCTTAGAAGGTGCAAAGCAATCATTTACCGGCAAAGTTTACTCTGGAGATATTCCAAAACAAGAGGAACAGTCAGCACAAAAGCATGCACAACAGACTCCTGTCAGATCCACCACTTCATCCATAGCATGGTTAAAAGCTAACTGAGAGAAATGCCTTCCTACACAATGGCTAACAAGAACAGATTTCTGCATCTGTGTATCAGTGTACTGAAATACATGAACATTCGTTTTGTTATTATGTTTTGCCTGGAGAAATAAGCTGAAGTAATCAAAAACGTGCTGGGAAATGTAATGCTAGCTGCTGAAGGACACAGAAGTTTATGTCACGTAAGTGCTTTGTGGTCTTCCTGTAGTTTAAGGAATGCCATGAGGAGGAATACAAGCAAGACTGAGGACAAGTTTTACCTTTGTAGATTCCTCTTGCTTTGCACTGGTAATCTCTAACATCTGAAGATCTATTTATGCGCACCTCGATGGTCGTTTTCCATCTTGTTAATAACCAGCCATTTTCCCTGCAAGGCAGTTGGTAGGCAAAGACAAGGAAGGAAGAAGTCGTGACGGAGCTGCTTTTGAAATCCCTCTTCCACCAATGCTCTGACCATTCTTCATCTGAGGGAATATGAATGACAGAACGGTTTGATTCTTACAGCAATAGCCACAGAAGTGTGTTATGCTAAGTGTTAGGACTGTAGCCCTCTTAGAACCACATGGAGGAGGGGGAGACTCAATAGCATTCCCAAATTGTCCGTTTCTGTTGATTGATAAATCCTTTAGCTTGTCCCTTTCCCCCTTTCAGTGTCTGGCAAAGGTGAGTGGTGCTTGTTGTCTTTGCTTACCCAGGTTCCTGTGTTGGACTAAATCCCAGATATGTCCTCTGTCAAAATCAAGGTCTGCTTCCAAGTGTGCAATAAAAAAGTATGTTGTGGCTCAGAAAGTTACAAAGTGAACTGCAGGGGACAGCATTACCTTGCAGGAGATTATATATGTAGCAGGCAAACAGTCACCCTCTATCGCCACAGAGCGTTACTTCTCCAGGGCATTAGAACAGGGCTTCTGTAAAAGCTGCACATTTTTTGAAAAGCTTGGCATTGCATTGTTTTCTGATTCTGCATTTTCAAATGCTGAATTCTTTAATCCGAAAACACATGGATAGGTCTGATCACCGTTCCTAAAACCTGCTAAGATAACAGGTGACTGATGTTTAAGTGGGCTTCCTCACTGTGAAGAAAAGACACTGTGGAGAAAATCAGCAGGTGATGACAGGCTGAAGGCAGTAAAGTCCTTCTTTGTCTGTTGTCTAGGTCACTTAAATGCTACTACCACCACAAATAATCAAAGAAACAAACAAAACAAAAACCCAAGCCATAAAGTACAAAGAAATACTTTATTATTATTCCATTGTGTGTTCACATGAGAAGATTCAAGAACTCATAACTACAGTCATCCACTATTTTTATTATTGCTTTTATATGCAGAATGCAATTAGTCAACAAAGAAAAAAGAAGAACAAATTTGCAAGCCATTTTTAAAATAAATATATTTGGGACTGGGAGTTAGTATCTGCCAAATATTGCTTTAAAATCCACGATGAAAGATTTCTTTTCAATATATTTTTGTTCCTTCTGCCCATATGTATCTCCCAAACAAAACTCCTGCATGGGGTTATGCCTTGATTTTCATCTGCCATGTCAAAAAATTGCACAATAGATTTATAAATCTTTGCAATGTGTTTTGCTTCTAGGAAAGGCTTTCAGGAAAGCACACATGCTCACTCCATGCACATGCAAAACTCAGCAGATGTACTGTGATGAGTCGCCTTGATTTGGCTCCAGAATTACAAATTATAGCCATCAGCACAAATCCTGCCAAGAACAGAGACTGAAACTCTGTTTAGTCCAATCATCTTGCTGTAGTTGGTCTCACGATTTTGTGTCTGTCGCAGAAATATTTTCTTCTGAAAGTGTCCCTCTATCATTTGTCAGTGCAACTATTTTGAAAACACAAAGTAGTGATTCTGTTCCCCTGCAAAGCTTCAGTCTATCCCCAAATCTGACCATGCTGGTTATTACAGCTGATTGGAACTGAATTGATGAAACAACATTTCACTGTAAAAGGGTGATTGCTGCCCCCAAAGGGTTTCGCTAGAAATACTTGGGTTTGAGTAGCCTCCACCAAATCCAAGGGATGGCTTCAATGTGACTAAGCAACGATTCCTGGCAAGCCTGATTCCAGAACTGGAAATGTGGGGAACACATTTCCAGTTCATAGTCTGAGGTGATCCTGCCTCCTGCTTTTTTAATTTTACTTTCTTTTTCTTTTCTTTTGTTTTCTTCCCTTTTTTTTTTGTTTGTTTTTTTTGATTCTGAAGTCATTTGTCTTTAGATCAATTTCTGTTAAATCAGAGTTTCCTTAAAGGCATAGAATGAGGGAACCTGATTAGCGGGAAATGTTGATTTTTTTGTGACCTTCAGTACTTATTTAATATTACCGTGGAGAAAGTTTCCTACTAGAACCCTCTTGAGTAAAAAAGATGCTCAAAGTCAACTCCAGTTCACAGTGTATTATTTTCTCCTTTTGTTTTCTACCTGGATTATAGCTGGGTCAGTTTTGGAGAGATGTCATATTGCAGGATTACATTCTTGTCATCCCAATCTGGCAAACACTTCTGACAGACACTGGTTTCATAAAATTATTTTCCATCTGGACTAAAATCTGGAAAAAAAATAGGGTAATTTGTGAATAAAGTTGGGCAGACTTTGATGCACCAACTATTAATACAAAGATATTGCTCTACTTTGGATAATTGCTCCCTCTATATTTGCTGTCTCAGAGCAGATAAAGACTTTAAAACACCCTTTCAGTCCTTTAATGCTCTCCTGCACCTGAAAGAAGGACTCAGCGTCATTGCGATTAAGCTGGCTCTCAGCACTATTCAAGAGACTAATGAGGAAGCTGAGTAGTGGAAAGATGAAACGTAAGACAATGCCATAGTTCAAAAACTCCCCGAGAAGCAGAAAATAGGGCGGGAAGCTATAACTGGCATCAAATCAGACAAAAGCAGTGGGTGTCTGAAAGACTGCACTTTTCCTCGTGAACATATAAAAAAGCTTATGTCAGAGTCACACCTTGCAACAACTGCAGACAATATAGGCAACAGAAAATATGAAGCTGTTCAAACTGTATTGCCTGATGTCAGGCCTCTCTGAACAGACAACAGTACAACATCAGCAAAGGCAGAGCTTCCAGATATTTTAGGATTTGGTAATATCACACAGCAACTCTTGAATCAAAATTTTTCCTGTTAGATGCCCAGCATCCCATGCCACCAAGACTTCAGAAAGGCACTTGTCAAGGCATCTGGACATAACAGACTTATTGTACAGGCGCTGGTAAGAAAAGCATGACCAGATACGGCTTGACAAGGTCCTGGTTTCTACTGAGCTCACAGTTATTTTACCCATCTCTCGTTTTATATGCTTTCTGTCTGATGACCTCCAAACTGACTGATATTTTCAATGTATGTGGTTATCAACTTCTTTCTTGCTGTGAAATGCCTGTTCACAGGCAGGTGTTAATATAATGTCGTGGCAGATAACAACAACAACAAAAAAATTCACGGTGACTTCAATGAACATAATGCATTCCCTGGAAAGGATGCTTTGTACTTTTTCAGTAGGGAAGCATGTACTTTTTCAAGACAGATTATTATATACTAACAAAGAAGATTCTGCATTTTTTTCACTAGAAAAAGGGAAGTCAAAGGAAATAATTTCCTTACGTGCTCCTTCTGTTTTATTATTAGGCAAGGCAATAGATTTAACTCACTATAGTATGTTGGAATTTTCATGTTCTGTTTGAATGCAAGAAACAGTGGTACAGGCAGGTACTTGTTTAAGGAGGAAATCAGGTTCCTACCATATATCCGACCAGAAATACAATACTGTACGTTTACTAAAGCTACAATGTATATTTCAATGAATTGTCTAGGCAACATCCTGCCATTGAGCAAATGACAGCAGTTTCATTCGTGTGGCAATCGAAACTATTCTGTTTCAAATAGCAATTGAAGTTTAATAAAGCATTCCATCGCTAACCACCAAACAGTGTCAGATTTCCACTGGCAGGTTTAGGCAAAGAAACCTTCTGCTTTTTCAGGACCAGCTGAATCAGGGATGTGTCATCCAGAAGCAGCCTTTTTGTTTTAGTTTTATAGTCACTCTACAACTGACTTAGAATGGCAGGTTGCATGTTAACAATGAAAAAGAATACTCAAACTCTGCGTGCCCTGTAAATACTAGGACAGTCTTCTTGGAACGCTGTGAAAAACTGAAACTTTTTTTTTTGTGAGAGAATGTTGAGACTTAATTATGCACCATGACAATAGAGGAAAAGCTATGGAAGATGACAACATATGTACAGCCAAATGCCACACAGTGGATTCAATTCACTGCTGGAGCAGTTTCTAGGTACGGCTCTGAGCGACACAATCCACTCTGCTACACCTGACACTGAGATACTCACAGATGGAGAGCACTGGCCTCAAACTTTTCTTCATGGTTGCACAGTCTTCAGGATGGTTTCAGACACCGAAAGTAGGGCAAATTTGGAACCCCATCTACGTCATAAACCCACTCTTTTGTATGCCGTGTGTATCTGGCACTAGAGCACATGCCACAGTTCCTCCATTTGTCCTCAGTCCACACAGCACTTCAGTTCACTGAAGCTCACAGACAGGTCTTTTCTCATCATCTCACTTCAATATTGCAATTCATGCTTTCAGAGCTGGGGAGGATAGATCCTCAAATTCAATCCCTATTGGGCTGACATTACACAATAAGAGCTTTATATCACTTAAGAATATGTGCCCCAAGTTCTCAGAAGAGGAAAAAAGCTGTGTTTGGTAGATGGACTTGTTTACATACAATTCAAACAAAGCTTAAGCCGCTGATGGCTAAATTACAAAGCACAAAGATTCCAGTTCTATATTGTTGAAAAATATAAAAACAAAACCACGCTTGCCCCCACCAAAATATGTCACTGCCAGAAGCTAATCCAGAGGTCAGGAAAACCATGCTCCACTTCAAAGTTAATTCTGGGGTTGACCAGGGTAACACTTATGAAACATACTGGAAAAAATCAAGATATGAGTAATCCACACCAATCCATCAATACGTTGTGAGTATCTACTGCCATTACCCTTTGGGCTAAATGAATTTCTGGAGAAATTCCGTTAAAAGCAAGTCACAAGAGACTATACTTGGTCCTCGATGGTTAGTTCTTCTTTCCTTTTATTTCTTTTCTTCTTGCTTGCTTGCTTTATTTTCCTTTCTTGCAAAGTCTTTGCTTTCTCTCTTTCACTCATTCTTTCTCTCTCTTCCTCTCTTTCTCTATTCTTTCCTTCCTTACTTACTTGATCCTCAGTGTAATAGGAACAAAGGCCTGAAGCGAGGTCAAGGCAGTGATCTGAGGGTCTAATGTGCCTTAGAGGGGGAGATGTGACAAATACAATAAATCAGTGCGGAAACACACAGTGAATTGCAGTGACGGACCCAGAGAGAGAGAGAGCTTATAACATGCTTTGCATCAAGCTACGTCTGAAAGAGGTGGAAAGGAGTGTGTTAAGGGTCGAGGGACCGAGGTAACAACTCCTCGAATTCCTTAACGATCCCCTTTGTCTTGCTAGAGACGGATGGGGTTTAAGGGGAAAGAAATTCACACCTCGGTCTGTGTTCGGGAAACTGAAACAAACTTTTAATAAAAAATAAATCCACACCACTATACACTGCTATACATATGCACAAACCGAGAAAGAGAAAAAAAAAAAAACTAAGAAGAGAGGGCTTAGATAACCACAGTTCTTAACAGTCTTGTTCAAGGTCAGTGCTCTGGGCAGACACCCAGCAGCGAGGTGGGAGTGAAGACTCTTGCGGCGGCTTCCCGGCAGAGAAAAAGTAAAGTTCTTTCCGTGGTGAGATGGAGAAGTGGGGGGGAGAAAACCCTGCGCACAGCACAATTTAACAGTAGGAAAGCTCTTGGCATGAAACGACAGCGAGTTCAAATATTCTCCCCCGATTTCAGACGGGACTCACGGCAGGAACGGTTCACAGTCTGTGATCCTCAGCGATCTCTGGGGGTGCAGGCCCTCAGGTCTCGGGCCTAGTCAGGCCTAGTCAGGCCTAGCCAGGCCTATTCGGGCCAGCAGAGTCGCAGGAGATCT
>NW_010408699.1:25744-27639 GCF_000710305.1 Buceros rhinoceros silvestris | reverse complement strand
CCCGACGTAACGTTACGTTCACCTGACTCCCTTAACCAATTAAATGTGGAGTTACTGTACTGCGTGGAATAATTCTATTTGTCCATTTCCCAGAACAAGGAAGCTTCAGCTCAAACCAGGACAGAGTGTCGCAGGTAGTGAAGTGACAATTTCAGCATTATTATCCTACCTTACAAAAGAGGGGATCAGATCCTCTGAGAATATATCTCTATGCATGTGTATATATAGATATATGTATTATTTGAGCCATTCACACTGAGAGTTTGCTGTCCCAGAATCAACCTGTAAATGCGGTTTGGCATCCTACCACTCTCCTATCATTGCCACCAATTCAATGCCATATATTTCCATTCTTTACCCCTCCAATCTTTCCATGGTCTTTCACCCTGAAGAAATGCATTTTAAGTACTTCACATCAAAGAAATCTGATAAAAGAGTAGTATAATATGTCCTCAGCTTTTATTAGGACTGACACAGAAATATTGATGGAAACTGTCTGAGAAGAAAATATGGCATTAAAATCTTATTTCTGGTCCCCAGAAAACAGTCTTGCTTTCCACAGAAAATTTAGTATTTCCTTCCTGCAAATCTAATGCTTTTAGAAGAAAACACAGTTTCAGTGATAGTTGCATAACAGCCGTATTTTGTAACTTTGCCTTTATGAAAAAAATGAAAGCAGTCTTTTCTGGATGTTGTGACCTAAGTATGGGATCTAGACTCCACTGAAAACTGGGAATGTCAGGAACTCAAATTCTTGTGAATGTTCCCATAGGCACATTTTAGAACAAGATATTTTGTTTAGCGATTTTTACAGAAAAAAACCAAAAACAAACGCCCCAAACTTTTTGATGAACATTTTCCAACAATTTTGATTTCATACTACTGGGAATTTTCTGTTGCTAAATTAATCAAAGAGCATCAAACATCTCTAGTCACCCTGTAACACTCATCTGGGAGATAAACATTGATATACTTATGGACATATTATGTTTAGTATCTTATTTGATGAGAAGTGCAGGCTGTAATTGGTTTTCTACTTTTGTAAATGAGCAACTCTTGCACCATCAGCTTTGTGTACTCATTTACATTCGTGTTGTGTACAGGTGAAGATTACTAAACACTAGATCTAAATTAATTAGTAACTGTAATTAATTTATCTGGGAGTTAAGACACACACACACACACATACACACCCCTGGCCTTTCTGGCATTAGGAGTGACTTCCCCTTCAGATGAGATCTGCACTGAAAGACCTGGTACACTTTGTAGTAGGAGCTCCTGCAGAGCTCTGCTCCATTTTTGACAAGCCCTCAGTTCTTCTCTAACCCCTCATAGCACTGTTAATTCCTTGTGTTTCTCTGCACCCCAAAGATATGTAATCTCTTTAGGATGTAGGTGAATTCTACTTGAACACTCCAGTAATGCTACTGAGAATGTTGTTTTTTTCCTCTGCAGAAACGAAGAACCTGCTTTGTTTTCCCACTTCTTTCTCATTAAATTGAAAGGTTTTAGAAAGAGAATTTTTCAAAGGAGCTTCAGCATAATCTGTTAGCTGCCTGAAGGGGTTTGCACCTCTTGCTTCAGTAACAGAAACTCCACATAAGGGGGATGGGGGGGTGAGGGGTGGGCTGGCGGGGGAAGGTTTAAGGAGGTCTCTATCTAGTGCTGCCCTAAGGCTATGCCTGAAATCAGGCTCCAGTTTAAAGAGAGACCCACTGTCAGCTTACGCCTGGTCTGCACAGACAGGTTTCAGGGCCATGGTTTCAGTCACTTACAATGCCTCTGCCTCTTCAAAGTAAGTAGGTACTACACTAACAAGATTATTACCAGACTTACATGTATCTATCTATATCTATCTATATCATCTATATCATCGATATCTATCTGATCTATAT
>NW_010408699.1:18997-25375 GCF_000710305.1 Buceros rhinoceros silvestris | reverse complement strand
TATCTATATCTGTATCTATATCATCTATATCTGTATCTATATCTACATCTACATCTGTATCTCTCTATAAGTAGGCAAAGTATCATTAGTCTTCGGTTACTACCAGTCCTCTCAAACTTCTGTCAATGACATAATTTGCCACTGCTGAAAGTAATAATAACAATTTGCGTTAGGACAAGAAAATAAAATCTTGGGCTGCTGAACAACTTTTAATTTATTCAGTTCAAAAGAGTCATCTATGAAATTAACAAACCTTCCATTTCTTGAAACGCCCGTTTTTGGAAATGAAGTTAGGCATTCCAATAGATGGTTGGTTTGAAACCGTAGACTGAAAGACAGCTACATGCTCCTCTTCAGAAATTGTATTACGTGGGAGCTTGGCTGAAGAACCACTTGCAAAAGAAAATTATCACTCTGGGGGGCCCCAAAAGCATGGAGATGAATTTTCCATGGTTGCAGAGCACCTGAGCTTATTAGTGGCCAGATCTGGAAGCTAATGGAGAATTAATAATAATAGTATCACCTAATATTGTTATTAGAGATTTCCATCACTTTATTATTGCTATAAAAGTTTCTTCACCACTAGAAATCTGGTAACTTTTAATAATTTGCATTCTTATCCATCTGCTAGAAAGACAATGTTTCTAATCCTTTTTTAATATTCCATTAAATAAATGCACCCAAATTTAGGACTTTCTTTGCCAACATCAGCGTTCTCTTCTAACAACTGTGTCAGACTAAGTGTTAGGGCATGCTCATAATGCTAAAACACACTTTCCCCCTATAAGACCCATGTTTGCAATACAGAGCCAATACTACATATTGAGGAAGACCACACTTTAGATTTGGTTTTCCTTCAATCCTCTTTAGGACCAGAAGTCTGTTTGATTTCTAATTTTCTGAAAAAAAAAAAAACAAACATACTCTTAATCCCAGATGTGAGTTATAGACAATACCGGCTCAACTTCCTTTCTTTTTCATGACAGTTCATTAAGAACTTGTTCTTGTCATGCTATTCTGTGATTACTCAAAAGAGGTTCATATTGTGTATCTTTGCTATTATACTCTGCTTTGCCACAAAGAGTTTAATAGCCATTCATCTGAGATTCATTCCAATGGTTACAAAAATCTTTATGAACACTGATGAGTTTACACTGTTAAGACAACATCTGAGCATCACAATTACCATTGCATGGTAGGAAACACTGGCATCTAATGAGCAAAATTTCAGGAAGGGACTGAAGAAATTTGCAGAGCATGACTGGTTATTAAATATGTTCCCTGAGATGTGACATTCAGCTTAGGATCCGCTGATCCTAATAAACTGGAAAAGCAGCATGGCTGTAGGATTTTGCTGTGCTTGTCCTGGTTCTGACATCCTTTGCTTGCACATTTGCTGGTGTCCACTGTAGGAAGCAGGGGTTTTTTTATCTATCTACTCTCAACTATTCCTCTGTTTTAAGTGGCTTTACTGAAGCTGCTTTTCCTTGGGTCTGCATTTGCACTTCTGATTCTGAAGTCATGACTTTGTCATTATAAAAACCCAACAACATTGTTGCTTCTTCCTTCTGATTTTCTTTATCTGAGAGCACTTTACTAGAAATTGTGCTGGGAGTAAGATTTTTCTCTGAGTCGAACCCATTGAGTCTATTTCGAGTTAGGTGTGTTACATGAGTTTTTGTAAGCGACTCAGAACAGAATGTACCCAATGGGCACCAGTAAGCCAGGTCTTTTTTACAGAAAGCACAAGGAAAACATTGACTGTAAGATACCTTATCACATTATCTTAAGCCAACATAGACTGTGATTTGTTGTTTTAAGATGTTAATTCCACAATATCACAAAGTAGAAGTTGAGTGATTCCTACGAACAAAGTTCTAAAAAACTGGAGGCATGACAGGTGGCACACTGTCCTTTTCCGCACTAGGTCTGGAAATACTACTTGCCACACTGAGGACAAGCTAGAAATTGTGTAAGAGCAATTAACTAAATCTTCCCTGCAGAAGAATCTGTAGACACACCTTGCCTTCTGTAAAGAGATCAAAGAGCTCGAGAAATATGTTTGCAAGGTCTTTACAGAGCGTTATCCCCAAATCACCTGCAGTATGAGTGACATGGTGAATGCTTTTGTCCTGGCTGGTGTTTCTAAGCTCGTATCTGAGATGGCACACAACTCACTTTTGTATCTTTAGAGAAATTAATTAAGTAGCATTAGAATCAAACATGAACAACCTGTTATTACTCAATGGATTCAGGACTATGCAGAACTACATTAGCTGAGCAGTCCTGCCTGTTACTCAATTACCTCTTTAGTGTTTCAAACTTAGTTAACATTTCTTTATCTACAGTTTTTGCTTTGAATTACAAAAGCCGTTAAAAAACCTTGGCTAGGCAGATATTAATTGTGTCCCAAGACAGAGCTCTTCTTTTCAAAGATTTGTAGATTTCACCCAAAAGATAAATCTTTGTTGTGTAAGCCTTTACTTGTGCCCCACATGTAAAGGAATCAAGTTCCAACATGTAACATTTACAAAATAAAGCACGGATAACAACACCTGTGGTAGAACAATATGATTAAAATGCTCATAAAATTATAAAGGATTAACTTAAATATGTATTTTATTAATCTGCAGATTTTGGTACCAACATTACACTTTGAAAACACTAAGTGTGTTACGAAGAGACCATGAGGATATTAGTGAGCTTTTCTAATCAATATAAAGAGAAATAATTGTCATTGTCATTTCAGACTGTAGGTGTCTATAATTAGCCTTACATGCTGCACCTGAACAGTGATGACTCAGTTGTGTTATACTGAGTTGGATACATTTAGCAGAGAACTCATGGGGACACAGGTAGGTAGGTAGTTGAAACAGTGCTACAAGTTCAGTGTTTAGTTTGGGGTCAGTTGTATACCCCAAAATAAGAAGAAATTAAAAATGAAAAAGAAATTAAGCCCAATGTTAGCACTGGAAGTCAATGAAGTTGCGTCAGACCCATTGACTAAGAGGCCTTTAAACTCAGTTACAGTGCCAGCCACAATGCTCTCTGAACACAGCAGCACACCTGGGGCACTCGGTGCCCATGCATGAGCTGAGACTTCCCCTTCTCAGCAGGAGCACACAGCTCTGTTTTCCCTTTTACTGACACAAATTTAAAGCATTTACAGAGAAGCTAATTTCTGACACACACACACACACACACACACACAAAAAGAAATTTTAATGAAACAAGAATGAAACACACTCTACAACCCCCATTCTCATTCCAAAGCAAGTCCCGTCATTTGCAACCAGGAGTGGCCTGCAGCATCCTCTTCTTACCTGTCACTTTTATTGTCTCACTTTTCCTCACATCCTGACTACAGATTAATTTGGACTGCCCCAGTCCTTGTCTTTTCTCTTTTTCCTGATGTAGATCAGTCTCATGCTGCTGGCTGCTAGATCTGTTTCAAAGCAGGAATTGATGGCAGTGCTGGGAACTCCAGTGGAGGGAAAATGTTTGGCTGGTATGATTATTCTCTAAGCTCTCCTTGCTTTCACAAAACTTTACACAGAATAACCTGTCAGGTTTCCTCTTCTGTCTGTGCTTCTCTCTGAGAGAGAGATCTTGTACCCTCTTAAAATATTCTTGCACAGTGTCAGCAAATCAGACCTCTATTTACAATTAATCTGCAACTTCCTATTTTATACAAAGCAGCTCACTTGCCCATGACATTCAAAGAATTAACTGTTTAAAGAGTTAAGCATAGGTATTAACATAGGTAATTGTCTAAAGTGTAAACTGACCAAAGTTAAATTACATCAGTCATTAATACCAAAGTAGATCTTTCTGCCTTAATATTAAAAAGCCTGCTAGGGAAAGTGTCATTGACTGAAACGTGCTCTCAAAAGAGTTCAAGTGACTTCTGACTGTGTTCTGAAAATAAATATTTTCAATACAGTCTCAATTCTTTAGGTCAGACTTTTAAAAAGATCTGGATGTGTGAAGTTACCAAATCACTGCAACTTTTGCACAGAAGAAGCACTTATGAATACTTCATGTACAGATACTTAAGTACTGATTTTTATAATTGTCTCACAGCCATTTCTGAAAAATATCCAATTGCTGAGTCAGTTATGGTAAAACTCAGAAATGGATGAGCTACCCAACATTTCCGTTCTTTAGAGCAGGAATAGTACAGCAAAACTTTACACTCTTTTAGAGTAAAGCCTTCATGCGTGTTACTCTCTCATTCAGTGAAAGCTTTGCCTTCACTGAATTAAAGTGCTCATGGCATAAACTTACCTACAGTGTCCTAAAAGAGGGGGTTTGTTATAAGCTGTGGGAGATATGGAACCGAAGGCAACAATACAATGACCAGGTAAACAGAGTTTGCAAAAATATTTATTAACTTAGCTTTGAGTAAAATTAGGAAGGGAACTGTGATCAAATAGTTATTCTGCCACTCATTTTTTTCATTCATATTGATTCCTTCTTGGCATTCTGTCCTTTGATGTACATCATAAACATTCCACCAGTAGATTGGGTAAGATCCTGCTTAAAATCAATGCAATTTAACAAGGGGAGCAAACTGCATTAAGGTGGATCAAGATGAGGAATATTTGATCTGTTTAAATACTAGAGTAAGTAGCTCAGACATTGATTAAGCCAACCTGGATTTGGAGAAAAATAATTAAAAAAACCCCCCAAACATAGGCTGCTCATGAAGCACAAACAAAACATTGTGGAAAAGATAAAGAACCTTCCCTGAGACCAAAGCAAATTTGGGTTCATGGAGTCAAATTTTACAGTCCTGTGCATGAAAGATACCATACCTAACTCTTTCAAAGCACTTCCTACAGGTGCTACCTGCCCTACAGTTACTTTAATCTTCACCTTAATTAGTCCAGATTGCTAGCAAAAGGTGTAATTTGCATTGTTTTCAAAAGAATGTCATAGAAGCATTGAAGAATGAGGCTTTTTTGTGAGCAAAGAAGGCAGATTTCTGCCTCATTTTTTTCCTCCCATTTTCTCCTCAAAATATTAGGTTTTTCAATTCTCCCAAGGTCAAGGAACTCACACATAGTGGTTAGATGCTTACAGTGCATTAAAGTGCACATGGCCTTTAGTGAAAACAGAAAACTAGAAGTCTGTAGACAACATTGGATAGCCGAGATACCTCCATTCATACATATTCTGTATTTGAGGAAATAGACAAGGAAGATGCTCAAAACTCAGTAATTTGCCTTAGATTTTCTGCTGTCACTAACAGTAGTGTTTCCAAGCGTACTTGAGGGCATCATGGCCTCTGCAGGAAGTCATTTAAACTAAAGGCCACTCAGTTTTAGGCATGTAAGAGCATGGAGTTATGAATCAGGACTGTATCATTCCCTTGGAGTCACATGAGGGTGGAACATCTTTTACTCCACAAGACTTTCAATGGAGCACAAGCAGAGATCCATTTAATTCTCAGGATTTCTCTCTCCCCTGTTAATGAGATCTTAAATTTGGTCTAGCTCCTCTACATGTCTGGCAGTTTGGTGCAACAGGGAAAGCTGAAATTAGAATGGGAACAGAGGTGTAACTTCCCCCGTCTTCCTCGGGAACATTCTGGCAGGTTTTGAGTTGCTTTTGGAAAGGTGGATGAACTGTAGTCTTCCCTCCACCGCATTTTTGTATCAACAATTACAGTTCTGACATGTTCCTGACAGTTTGACATATTTGTGTTTCTCTTCTGTACTTGCTGAATTATTAGTACCCAGGATACTATATTTTAATTCAGACAGAATAGGACTGTAATTTTTCATGGTCTTTGTATCTTGCCTCCAAAGAGAATCAACATCTGCATCACTGAAACAAGAGAGATAAAGAAACAACAAAAATATTCCAGACAGAAAAACCTATTCCTAGGTTATTTCTTAAGAATTGGCCTTGTATAATGATAATATTCAAGCTACCTCTAGCAGCTTCAACAGAATTTGTTGTATTTAGCAATTCCAACTGGAAAAGAAAGCACAACTGACAATACGGTAGCATGAAAATAAAGTCTGAATCTTCTGTAGCTTACAACCCGATTACTCAAGGATCTTCTGCTTCAAATATCTACCATATGATCAATCTTCAAGTGACTACTAGATGTCATGATGCTTCATCTGACTTCACCAAACTTCCTCACTTCTTTTATATATATGTTTGCTCTTGTATTCAGCTAAGACTAAAATTTCAAACATAGGGATCCTTGAGGATTCCTAGGTTCCAATACATCTACAGTAACAATAGCAGGTTACTATGCTAAGTATCTTCATCATGGCTTGGCTTTGTGAACGGAAATTTGGGAAGGGTTTTCCCCACACTAACTGCAACTTGCCAACGTGAGGGCAACCTTCGGGCCTGCGC
>NW_010408699.1:17155-18699 GCF_000710305.1 Buceros rhinoceros silvestris | reverse complement strand
CTGGCTCCACCCTTTACACCTGAGGTTCATCTGCCAGGGCCTAGCGAGCTTGGATGGTGACAGCGAAGTCCTCGGGTCGTAGGTTTGGTTAGAGTATCCTTCTCTTAGATGGATACCTTACAAGGCTAAACGAGCTCCATCTGCCCGGGTTTGGAGTCAGAGTTGTCCTTCTCCTAGGATGGTGCCCCAAGGCTAGTGAGCCCATCCTGCCTGTGGACACACTTTGTCTGACCCTTCAGTTGAGACCTGTCTGGCTTGGGACACCCCACCGGAGGCACCTGCCACCACCAGCACAGCTCTCAACCTCACAAGCTCTTCCCCCATGACAAGGGCGTGCCCGTGAAAGAGCTAAATATCTTAACACATAGATAACACCACGTGTTCATTTGGACAGGGAAGAATTATGCTCATGATTAGTTTTAAAATCAAAGAGCGTGCCAAAATACCAGCTCAATTCAGCTCTGCTACACTGTTCTAGTAACACAAAAGAATAGAGCTCAGTGTCAGGTTTTTTTTCAGGTGAATGGGAAGCATTACATCTTCCATCATGACAGTTACATCAAAGAATTCAATCTTTTTGTTCCTGTCTCGAATCTAACATTCTTGTGCTAGCAGTTCCAAGTGATGGAGGTTTACAGCTGTTTGTGGGGGGTAAAATCTCAAATGGAATGTCTGAGTACAGATTCCTTCAGTTGAGATTTTGATTGAAAGTCTGAAATTACTATAGAAGAAGAAAGCTGTTTCAAACCAGTCTTAAATGCAATTGCATTAATGTTGGTTATTAAGCATCAGATTTTTATCTGATAGTATATTTTATGACAAAATAAGAATGATATTAGACAAATCCTTGAGAAAAGTACAAATATGAGGTAAAAGAATGAACATGTTTTCCAAAAGAGGTTTTCCACAAAATTATTGATCTCTGTATAAAAGAGAGCTCTCTGTGAAACAAGTATTCTCCATTCAAAATATTTACTTGGGCAGGTGTCCCAGTAGTTAATTATTGTCACAGAATCACAGAATCGTCTGGTTGGAAGAGACCTTTAAAATCATCAAATCCAACCGTACACCCTGAAATACCAGGGTCCCTAAACCATGTCCCTCAGCACAACATCTACATGTCTTTTAAATACTTCCAGAGATGGAGACTCCACCACAGCCTTGGGCAGCCTGTTCCAATGCTTCACAACCCTTTCTGTAAAGGAATTCCTAATAGACAACCTAAATTTCTCCTGGCACAACTTAAGGCCATTTCCTCCAGTTCTATCACTTGTCACATGGGAGAAGGGACCAAACCTCACCTCGCTACAACCTCCTTTCAGGTAGTTGGAGAGAGCAGTAAGGTCTCCCCTCAGCCTCCTTTTGTCCGGACTAAATAACACCAGTTCCGTCAGCTGCTCCTCGTAAGACTTGTTCTCTAGACCCCTCACAAGCTTTATTGCCTTTCTCTGAACCCGCACAAGTACCTCAGTGTCCTTCTTGAAGTGAGGGGCCCAAAACTGGACACAGTACTCAAGGTGTGGCCTCACCAGTGCCGAGTACAG
>NW_010408699.1:12538-17039 GCF_000710305.1 Buceros rhinoceros silvestris | reverse complement strand
GCACAATGCTGGCTCTTATTCAATCACTTAGACTAGCACCCTGAGGTCATTTTCTGCAGCTTTCCAGCCACTAATCCCAAAGCCTGTAGCATTGCAGGGTGATGTTGTGGCCCAAGTACAGGACCTGGCACTTGGCCTTGTTGAACCTTATACCACTGACCTCGACCCATCAATCCATCTTGTCCAGATCCCTGTAGGGCAGGTAGGGTAGGGGAAGACAGCCTCCATACCCTCAAACAGATCGACATTCCTTCTGAACTTGAACTCATTCACCTCATACAGATCATTGAAAAAGATATGGAAGAGAAAGGACCGAATACTGATCCCTGGGGAACGCCACTTGTGACTGGCCACCAACTGGATTTGACTCCATTCACCACCACTCTCTGGGGCTGGCCATCCAGCCAGTTTTTGATCCAGTGAAGTGTACACCCATCCAGGCCATAGGCAGCCAGTTTGTCCAGGAGAATGTTACGAGAAACGATGCCAAAGGCTTTACCAAAGTCCAGGTATACCATATCCATAGCTCTTCCTTCATCCACTAAATTGGTCACCTTGTCATAGAAGGAGAAGATGTTGATCAAAGAGGACCTGCCTTTCATAACCCCATGCTGACTGGGCCTGATCACCTGACTATCCTGTACATGCTGCATGATGACACTCAGAATGATCTGCTCCATGACTTTCCTCGGCACTGAGGTCAGACTGACAGACCTGTAGTTCCCTGGGTCCTCCTTCTCACTCTTCTTGTAGACTGGCATCACATTTGCCAACCTCCAGTAGAATGGGTCTTTCCCTGTTAGCCAGAACTGTTGGTAAATGATGGAAAGTGGTTTGATGATCACCCCTGCCAGGTTCCTCAGAATTCTTGGGTGCATCTCATTTGTCCCCATAGACTTCTGCACAGCTAAGCTGTGCAGCAGTTCGCTTACTGTTTCCTCTTGGATTATGGGACCTAGATAATACTCCCCATCTTTGGCATCTGGTTCTAGAGGCCAAGCCCCCAGTGAATTGGCTTGACCATTAAAGACTGAGACAAAGAAAGCATTCAGCACCTCAACCTTTTCCTCATCTTTGGTCCCTGTACTTCCTGTTGTATCCACAAAAGATGGAGAGTCTCCCTAATCCTCCTTTTGCTATTAATGTATTTATGGAAACTTTTTTTATTATTCTTTATGTCAGTGTAAGCTCTAGCTGGTCCTTTGCCTTTCTAATCTTCTCCCTGCATAGTCTTGCTAAATCCTTGTAGTTTTCGTGAGTGACTTGCTCCTTCTTCCACAAGTCATAGACTTTCTTTTTCTTCTTGAGCTCTAGCCAGAGCTCTCTGTTCAGCCAGGCCAGTCTTCTGCCCTTCTGGCTCATCTTGCGGTTCACTGGGACAGCCTGCTCCTGGGCTTTGAAGATTTCCCTCTTGAGAATTGTCCAGGCTTCCTGGACCCCTTTGCCCTTCAGGACTGCCTCCCAAGGGACCCTGGCAACCAGTCTCCTGAAAAGGTTGATGTCTGCCCTCTGGAAGACCAAGGCAGCTGTTCTACTAAACCCCCTCCCTACTGCTTCCAGAACTGAAAACTCCATCATCTCATGATCACTATGTCCAAGAGAGCCTTCATCCTTCACATCACCCACAAGTCCTTCTCTGTTGGTGAACAGCGAGTCCAGCAGGGAGTCTTCCCTTGTTGGTTCCCTCACCAGCTGTGTGAGGAAGTTGTCTTCCACACACTCCAGGAACCTTCCGGACTGTTTCCTCACTGCTGTATTCAGTTTCCAGCAGACATCTGGTAAACTGAAGTTGCCTACAAGAACAAGTAGCAGTGATCATAAGACTTCTCCCAGTTGTTTGCAGAATATTTAATCTATGTCTTCTTCCTGGGTGAAGACTCCCACTGTGATGTCAGCCCTGTTGGCCTTCCCCCCAATTTTAATCCATAACTATTCTATCCTTTTATCACCACAGTTGATCTCTGGACAATCAACTGCCTCCCTAACATACAGCGCCACTCCCCCTCCTCTCCTGCCTGGCCTGTCCCTCCTAAAGAGCTTGTAGTTATCCAGTGCAACACTCCATTTGTGTGTATCATCCCACCACGTCTCCGTGATGGCAACTATATCATAGTCATTTATAATCTTAATTGAATTTGTCTATCGCCATCTTCCAGGCAATCTTTACTGTCTTTGTTTCAGATGCTGTGTCTTCTATGAGATCTGCATGTACATTTCAGATTGTAATCAAGTCATATTTAAGCTTCTCCTTTTTAAGCAACCACAGTTCTAAATGTAGCCTTTTACTAGCAAAACCAAAACAAAACAGAAGAAAAAACCAAAAAAACACCAAAGGGTCAAATACCAAATACTTTTTCAAGGAGATTAGATGTGTGTTTGAGTATTTTATTCAAGGAACTATCAAACAAATCATTATGGTGTTTTTGGCATCTTATCTCTAGTATCTGCAGATATTTATCTTGCACGCTTAAAACCAGCACTTCTCTATATGCAATAATTCAGTTCATATTCTTCGCTTAAAATGTCCATTTTTGCAGTAGCCAGAATGACGGTACTGTGCTTCGAAGACGAACTTAACCTTTAGTTGTCTTTAATAAAATAAGAACCACTTTAGACAAGACCTTTAGAAGAAAAAAACCCAAAAAAACTTATTATGATTTAAAAAATAAGTTCAACAGTGAAAAACATGTTCAGCAAATAAACAGCTCTTCTTTACAGAGCTCAGATGCTTAACATACAGCTACTAGTATTCACAGATTTCTTTTTCTGATGTTTCTTCTCGTCCTTTAAATATCAAAGGTGTCTCCTTTAAGTGTTATTTCAAACTAGGCATGAGAAAAGCTTTGCTTCTTATGACTCATAAGTTAGGGAAAAAATACTATAACGTTTAATCAAAGCAATTCTAGTTTGTTTTTGGTTTTAGCTCCTGTTTCAAACTGCAAAACTTCTCAGAGGAGATAAAAAGTAAAGCTCCTTCTAATTTCTACCATCCCCTCATGGTTTCTGTTTCAGTTCTTGTCAGAACTATCCTTGTTCTGATTAAAGTGAATCTAATGACTATGAAGGAACTATGGTCAGTAAAGCTCCTTCTAATTTCTACCATCCCCTTTTCCTACAGTAACATGATCATGGTTTCTGTTTCAGTTCTTGTCAGAACTATCCTTGTTCTGATTAAAGTGAATCTAATGACTATGAAGGAACTATGGTCTTAAAAGCCCTGGAGAATTTACTAATACGCAACCAAATGTAGCATAGCATAGTTTTGGAAAACAGGATTTTACACATGTTCCAAATATGACCTTTTAGGTTTGTGGGAATCACCAAAAGCCATCCTATTGCAGCATTGTTTTTATACTGACAATACCTTACTCAAATGTTTGAGTGCCTCAGAAAACAGAAGATTTTAACATTACTTGCGTGTGCAGCTTTGCCTCACTTATTAAGCTGTCTTTATTTGGATCCATAAGTTTTCTTGCTTTTGCTCTTCTGATTCTCTCCATCTCACTACAGGGGTTTGGGTGGTAAGTGGGGTTGGAGTAAGGGAGCAGCTGGTGAATTCTTGGTTACTGATTGAGGCCACCCTCCACAGAATTGAATGCACATGATGACAGTTCATTGAGACAATTGAACCATCATCTGACAGTGCAAGTGGCCTTACCATGGTCTATAACCCCACACAAGAAGTGAAGGTTACTAATAACTCTGTTCTAATATCATAAACTACCTACCTATGGAATGCTGAGTTCTGGCCATGCCAGATTCCTGGCGCTCCTCACTCAGCTGTGTAGACATAGCAAATAGCCTGGCACTAAGCCCTGAGCAGATTCATCTTTGCATCCTGCTATTTGCATAAAGCTAGCCAAATCTGCATAACCAAACAGTGTACACTAGTTTAATTCATGACAGGGTAATCAGAACTCAGAACTCTGTGGAGTACACTATGGCACAGAAGATAGTTTGGTCTGCATCAATGACAGGGAAATCTATACTGCCAAAGGTGCACAGGAAAGATGAGGCACATACAAGAGAAACAATTCACTGTAAAGCGTAAAAAAGCCCAGTGGCAATGCTAGGAGGACCCCAGTGCCGTAGATACCAGAGCACACCAGTACTCGTTACGTTACCACACTGTCTTGCTGGGATTCAGTTTATCCCTTGAGGCTTAGAAAACACTTGCAAGTGGTGTGGCCTCTCACTGTAATAGTCCCCTGAGACACACTAAGGACCAAAACCCCATTTCCTCTCCTTTGGCCATCTCTGTTACATGCCTTCCCCTCTCACTCCCTGTCTTATTGCTGGGAGAGATGATATTGAGTATCAATCTGCAGTTGCCTTGCTGAGTTGCAAATTCCTGGGTTTGTTTTTTTCTGTTCCCTGTCTCATTTGATTTATAGCTTTGGAACATTATTTTAAGACTTGCTTGTTTCTGGAAGACTCTGGAACACTTCTCTGCTGTCCTTCCACACTTTTCTTAAGGACAGCTCAGGATAAGACCATTTGC
>NW_010408699.1:11065-12110 GCF_000710305.1 Buceros rhinoceros silvestris | reverse complement strand
TTTCATTCTTGTATTATTCATGCCTACAACAAACAGCACGTAGACTGAAACTTGGTTTCCCTTAGCAGGTAAGGGGAAATCTGCCTTACTTGAGTGAAGAAACTCTCATTATCTTTGCCACACCATAATGTGACCCAAGTCAGACTGTAGCTGTTTTCTGTAATATTTCATCTTTGAATGAGCTGGAGGGAAAAAAAATATGCCTCCTACCCAGAAGAGGCTAGATCAGCTTTGCACATCATGATAGAGAGATGGCCAGTTTCTGAGACAAAACGCCTCCAGTTTCCTTGCATTTCTTCAGGAGCAAGCTCTGGGAAGGACTCGTGGTTACAGCACAATAACACACCGTACTATTCCATAGATTTTCTAAGCCATGCCGCCTGCTTATGAGCCACTCATCTTAATAAGTCCAATGAAAATGCTGTGATAAATTCCTTGCAAAATGTTTCTTAACCATCTTCTACATAAGCACTCTGAATCTTCCTTCTGTGGATGCTTCTGTGAGAGATGTCTAATTTGACGATTTATGAGTCACCTGTGCCCTGGAAGACATAGTGCATAGAACAGTAAATAATCATTGGTCAATGGCAGCTACTAACAAAGAAGAAAATAATTGATGACTTGTATATTCATGGAGGGGAAAAGAAGCAAAATGAGCCAGAGGCTATGACCAAATAACTGGAAGTTGATGGAAACTTTGCAGTTTGTGAAGTCACTTTAGTTTCCATCTGTTTCTTTTTTCTAGCCTCAGGCCTAGAGGCCGGAGCCTACTAGCCTAGGCCTTCTAGCCCTCTAGGTTTGGGTTTTTTTACTATTATTTGTTATTTTTATTACAAGAATTTATCTACAGGAATTTACTCATTATATTTGCCTACTCATCTTTCTGGATCAAGTTGGCAAAACATTTCTCCCTTCTTGAAAATGAGATGGAGATGAAGATAAGCAAAATTTTCCTTATGAGAAGAGAGACACATACACACAAGTAATAAAAGAATTCCATTATGGGTACAGTTTTCAAGTGGATTTTCAAAAATGAACTCTGTTA
>NW_010408699.1:0-10774 GCF_000710305.1 Buceros rhinoceros silvestris | reverse complement strand
GCAGGATTTATGTCTCTACTGAAAAAGAAAGACAGCAAATATAATCAATTGCCTTCTGCCCCCCGCAAAGATGGGGTGATGGCTTAACATAAAAAACTGAGGGTATAAGCTGGGCATAATTTGGTGAAATCAGGGTCATGAAAATTAAACACTGTTCCCACATTGCCATTCTGAGCCAATTTTACTACGTGTGTTTACAAATAATGACTGGAAATAACCCTCTTCTTGTTGTAGAGAGGGAATATGTTACATCAACATTAAGTTGAAGGAGAGGAAAGAGAATGGCTGGTTAGGTTGACTGAGCTTGTTTTGGAATTGCACTTGGTGGTTCTTCATGCAACTGTTTACAGGCAAAGATACTCTTAAAATCAGCATGTCACAGCGCTATCAAGTACCATAGCTGGCTGCCAGAATGGAAATGGGACCCACCCTTTTGATTTGTGGTGGTTATGATGGTGGGAGAGAAATAATTTTTAGTTTGTTTTATTTTTTTCCTCCCCATAGCTGGGACTGTTTTCTGCCTCAAGCATAGACTTCACAGGAAGGACTGACTGCTAAAAATCCCACATGCATCCCACATACACTCTTACAGCCCATTTACCTTAGGAAACTTGCGCACTTTGTGTTTCTCAGACACAACAAACACCCATATGCTTCCATTAGCTAATTTACGTGACCTGCTATTAGAAAAACAATGCTGCAGAATTCGCTGCTTCTACTTCAGTTCTTTATTTCTGCACATCTCTGTGTGAGAAAAACATCAGCTTTAATTTAGAAATTTAGCTTTTCACAAGCAGTGCCTTGAAAGTAGACCTCATTGTCCTCAGTATAAAACATTTATTCTCATGCCAGATAAGAAGAAACTAGTTCTTGTGGTAGGCTAAAGCTCAAGGGACCATTTCTGAAACACAGTGATAAACACGATATGCTGGTCCATTGACATTCACACCTTCCATCCTTGTGTTTCAACTTTTTGTTCAACATTTGTGCAGAGCCTTGCATTTCCAGGTTTTCAACCAGGAGCACAGGTCCTACAGACAAAATAACTAATGTAGGAGAGGGATTCTAAGGGTTTGTCGGGTTTTATTGAAATATGAGTGTTTCTTCTGTTTCTGACTGGTTTGATGCTAGAGGGTGAAGGCAACATACTGAATGCTTGTGATGAAGATCAGCCCTTTGGCTGAATACTGCATCTCTTTCTTCCACCCTAATCAAGCGCAGTTTCTAGCATCCCTAGTGTTTCTCTTGGACACTATCTAGGTCCACCTGAGCCCTAGTTCCTCACTAAGAAGTGCAATTTATTAAAGAGGTGCACTGTCCTGCCCTGGTTACTGAAACTGAGTCAGCCTCTGACACTAGCACATAGCATGCTATCAGTAAAGATACACACAGTACAGCAAGCAAGGTCCGAAACTGGACTAGCAACAAGTGGTACTGGGGTGGCAAACAGAGGAAAGTGATTTGTGTGTTATTCACAATTTGAGGATAGCATTCTTGTTAAGTGCAGGTGACAACAGAAATCTAATGCCAATACAATAGGGAATGCCCATGAGTCTCCAGAAATGTAGAAACAGCTGATGCTCAGTTCTACATGAGTTTCAACACCATGAAAATAAATACAGGAATGAAATACCTATGGTTTAATATCTCTGCATCACTGTAAAACAAAGAGTTCTCTCACATGCATTTCAATGGGAAAGGAAGCAAAGGCATGATCTGTGTTTGCATATCTACCTCTACTGAGTTTTTATAGGCATCACAAGAAAGTGAGAGATTGTCAATAATCTCTCTTTATCCACACAGGCTAATGATAGCAAAGAAGACCAACATCAAAGTACCTGATTAATAAAATTGACACAACTGAGAAACACAGCCAGTGAAAACTGAGCATGTCCAAGCAGTGGTCCTGCATTTTTCCAAGGTGCTAGTGACAAGCATGGTGATTTTTGTGATCTTTCTTCAAGAAAAACTCTCTCTTTCCTCCCATTCCTACCTCTAGTTCAGCTATAGAAAGAGTTACCATGATGGAAGAAAATAACTATTTGCTCACATAGCTCTTTCACAATTTCCAAATGAAACATGTCATCAGAGGCTGGCCAAAAGTACCTGCATCTCCACTGAGAGGTCCTGCAGATTGCAAGGAAGATTATTTTAAATTCAACTAACAAAGAACAGTTATTCAGGCAAACAGATACTGTCAGATATTCTCCCACCCTAAGCATTTACAATCTGACCTTGATTGAATGCATACACTGCTTTTGCTTTGTATATTTACATTCTGACAGCTGAACGTGCATATCCTTCTGCCAGTTCATAGGTCAGAATATCATTTGCAACTGCAGCAAAAAAATTTCCTCATTCTTTTTTACTTTTATGTATTTTTTCTTTTTCTTTCTTCTTTATTATTTCTTTTTTTTGTTAACTAAATAAAGGTGATTAATATTGATTGTAGAGATAACTACAAACTACTGGTACTGAGTTCTCCTGTATTCGCTTACTATAACTGATATTTAATCCCAAGCTAAAACTAATGGACTAGAGTAGGAATAAGCATGAAATAAACACTATTTATTCCAATTGGAAACAGACTATTTGTCAACACATTTGAATTCTGTCCGTGCTTGTGCTTTCGAAAGCAGATGTGGATGTATTTTTTCTTTTAACATCATAAGGATATGGCCCAAGGCAAATCATCAATGACAGTGGCTACACAGAAATGGGTTTAAAGCAAGGGGAAAAACTTTAAGGATGTGAATAGGCAAGGGCTTTACACCAGTGAAATTTGTGGAATGGAAGAGCCTTCCAGGAAAAACAACAGTACTGTAGCTTGAATCTTGATGCACTGGATGACGTTTTCAGCATCACACTAGATCTTTCACTGCCATTCTGCTCCTGATTCCAGCCATTTACAAATGTGACAGGCTTTAAACCCGACAGAAGAAAACTCAGGAAACAGTGAAATATGAAAAAATGCTCCACAGGTTGACATGCTGTAGCATACTTGCTGACCTGGAACTTCTGTCAGAGAATGGTGATCTAACTGAACAAAATCATAGAGGATCCTGGGGGAACTTAACCCACAAACAGCAGAATAAAAAACTTACAGAAAATCTCAGCTGCAGGATACAAAAGTACTTTGCTCCTCTTGTTGCTTAGGATTTTACAAGCTGTGTTCTAAAATGCCCTTTAAATATCATAGATCCTGTGAGGATTCTCAAAAGCTGAAGATCCTCATGAGACCTTAACACCTCCCACTCCCAAACATTAGGTTTAAAGATTGGCTTACAGCCTAGAGAAATAAAATACTAAGCACCTGACTGAAATTGCTTGCTGTTTCAGTGACAGTGTTAGGAAGAAAACATTGTTTATCGAATTTTAACTGCTGCGAAAAAGAAATGTCTCCAAATGAGATGCAATATATAGGACAGGCCTGCACTGAAGACTGGTGTTTCCCCAAACTAGCTCTGTGATAATAATGTTTGAAAAGCTGTGTATATGAATTATACTGATGACTGAAAAGTCTGTATGAGAAGTCAGATAAATTAGTAATAGAGCACTTGATATTTCCCAAATCAGACTGCTAGCGAGACTGTTGCTTAAAGTTATGAGGATTCCTAAACTACTCTTGATTTGATCAATGGGTAGGTTTCATTCTAGGCGAAGAGAAAAACAAAAATCTTCAACCACCCTCAAGAACCTTGCTGGAGCTCCAGGGCAGATGATGGACATCTTTAAGCTCCTGCAAGGGAACACGTTACTGTGTGTAAATTAGTTTTATTCTGGAGTGCTGAAGAAGATTCATATGCCAGCTTAGTCTAAGTGCTGTGATGCTTGAAAAAGGGCAAGAAAAAAAATCAGCTACATAAAGAGGCCTGCTAAGGGTTTGAAGCACTTACTTAAAAGCATAATTTTTGTTATAACTAACCAACATTGAAAGATTTCCCCCATGTATTAAAATTTTTTTATTTAGGAGGTTGTGTTCTGCAGAACCCTTTTTCAGAGATGGAACACTTAGTTAGCTGGGGCAAGAAAAGTGATTTTGGCGTAAAGAAATCTTTCCACCTTCAGAAGACTAGCTCTATACAGCTTGAAAATGATGCAGGAGCTCACATTAACCTGGGTAAATTAGAATTCACCATGAAAAAATAACATGCTCTAAATTCTGTGTTCTCTTTTAACACTACTAGTTTATTATGAGTTCAAAAGTTTAGCTGAAGCTGTGAGGAAGTTTATAAATAGCCATTACAATTCCCTCAAGGGTTAAATTAATAAAACCATGAGGTGTATATTTAGTAATAGATCTATCTATACTTACAACTCTGAATCTACTCTGTTCTTGTCCCCTTGTTTGTTCTTCATCTTTCAAACCATCCTCTGGGAAGCTGAAAAGAGATTGTTTTTAATGAAAATCATAGAGATCTTTAACAATATATTTGTACCCTCAAAAAATTCCATACTTCCAAATGTTTCATGGACTAACATTAAAAATTTGCATCTTGTGCTTTGAAATTACAGCTATCTTGACTGAATTTTTCACGCTGTGTCTTCAGAAAGCAGACACATTTTTTTATTGAATAAATTTGGTTTTAAAAGTGTTCCAAAAGATACTGTTGTTATATCACAATATACTTTGGAAGGATAATAAAGGATCCTTTCAGCTTACTTTTTTTTATTTATCAAGATCCAAACACCATCACAAAAGCTCTGTATTGCAGTATTTCTACAGGGGAAGAAAGAAGTAGGCCAACTTGAGCTAAGACAATGTCAGTTATTTTAATTATATACATTCAATGCTTCTTCTGTTTATATATATATATATGTATGTAAAAAGTTAAAGGAATAAAATACAGTCCAAAACAATTATTTTAAAATTTATAACTGTTTAAATACCTACCTTGCTAGGGCTTCACCTGCATGCTGTGATTCCTATTGTTGAGAAGAAAATTTGTGAGTTTATGCCCAGCTGTATTGTTGAAAACATCCTAGATTTGTAAAACTGAAATTTTGTAAGAAAAGTCTCCCTTGCAACACTGCATCACTTTCATTTGGTTATAGCTGAAAAAGACAAGAACAGCTAATGATGGTCCTGGCAAGAAGATGGCTGCCCAGATCCCTTCATGAATCAGTTAACTCAGTGCTCGCCATCACCTGAACTGGAAAATTAGGTTGACTTTTCCTTCCTTCACATTGACTATCCCTTCCCTAGTCTTGCCACAGGCAGAGCAAGACTCCACCGAACTTGGCTTTTGTTCTGCACTGTTGCACTTACCCAGCAAGGACATCACGGTCATTATATTAGCTGAATCATTGCTTGGCTTCGTATTAGCATGGATATGTCTCCTTAAGCAGGTGCTGACAGACCTGAACTCATTCTGCCTGTCTTCTCCGCTGCCTGGGTGAAAGCCAGGTCCAGTCTAGAAACTGAATGATAGCACTAATGAATGACCTGCATGTTTTGGCAGTAGAAGTTGTTATCATAAGGTCAAAACATTCTCCAAACAGTGGACAAAACTGATTCGCACACAGATGGGTCTTCTTCTGACTTTAAACTACTAACAAAGGATAGAGAAGCTTTCAATGCCAGGAATTCCTGACAACTGGTCTGATGCTCCACAGCTCCTGCAGTTTCTCTCAGCTAGTGGAATACATAAACTACAGTGAAAACCTCATCAGCTTAAGCTTTCTTCAAAGCTGTGTGATATCAAAGAGTGTTCTAAAATCTGCTAGAGTTTTGTGGTTTTGAACCCTTAGAGATAGTCTCCCTTTCTTCTCACCTCCCACCCACCCAAAAGAAAGTAGACATTCTCACACGGCAGTCTAGTTTTCCCTTAAAAAGCCAAAACAAGCCAAATTCAAAATTATTGTAATAATCACACATAATAGTATCTTGAGAAAGCTCTCCCTCGTATTTTGGGCTCCCAAATCTCTCTCATTTTCCTCTTCTCATTTTATTTGGTTGTTTCCCTTCCTCTGTGCCTGTTGGTTCTTCGACTCATTCCCTTGGTTCTCACCACTGTCACATCCAGCCACTTTTTGTAGTCCTGCCTTGTGGGAATACTTGTGAGAAGTGTATTTTGTTTTGAAGCTGGCACTTATGCTACTACAAAAACAAACCTAAATGCTTGCAGTCTGTAGGCCTAAAGAGAAGCCATTAGATGGGATGGAAATGGATCATAAGAGAGTCCTTAACTGATGTGCTCCTGAGCCAGCTGGAGCGGCAGTGACAGGGAGGCAATGCGAGGACTAAACCCAAGCCCCGGTGACAGTCCTGTTTTTATTTAATTGTTTTCTGTCTTATTTTATTTAGTAGTTTTCTCTCTGTGTCCCCTTGGAAAATGGTATAAAATGCAAACCAGGAGGAAAATAGCCTGTTCCCTATTTTAATAACCACAGCATGCATTCAATTTTGAATTAAATGAGTACTTTTTATTATGTCCAAAAGTAAGTGGAAAAGCCAATACTTTCTAATCATCTGAGATGAAGGTGACAGTAATCTCTGACTCCGGGAATTCCACTTTTTAAAAATATTTCAAAATACTTCCTACTTTCATACATCTAAGACGTGTTGGATTATGCCACTTCTACAGCTTGTGGGTTGAGTAGTTCCATGAATGACAACTACACAGTAGAAATTATGCATCTTCAAGTTCATTTACACCTACTGGCCTGTTGCTGTCACACAATGCTGCAAAGCAAAAATTCTGAAAACATGCACAGTTGTGCAAACTTCAAGCATTACAGTGAGATGCACATTGTGTAAAGCAATACAGCTTAATTCACACATGCGTGACATGAAATACAGGTCTCTTTTGTCAACTCTTCATCACTTGAGGTAAGGAAGGAGGGCTAGAGACATGAAGCTTTTTCTTAACCCAAAATAAGGCACATATTTCACTATTCAGTACAGGTTAAAATCTTTTTCTTTGCCTTGACTCTGTTTTGGTCAAGTCATGTTTAGCAGCAGCATGATGCTGGAGATTATTCTGTGGTGTGTATTTCCCAGAGGAGATTTATGACCTCAAGTGTGGTGCATTGTTAGAGATGAGCACATGCAAACACTGCTCTATACCAAATAAACGTCATAAGAAATTCACAGGACCTTGAGGCCAAGAAGCCAGTCAGTTAGGGTCTGTGCTGGAGCTAATAAGTTCAGCTGGAGTGAGCTGCAGAGTTAGCTCAGATGTTTTGGCAAACTAGGTGCGTGAAAATTGGCTGCCTTCCCTTTGTGTCTGCACTCAGGGCGGGGTCTTCCCTGTGTGGGAGGCAGGAGCTCCTGGCCAATGCTTTAAATTTGGAAGAGACCATCACGAGTCCCCAGTGTGACCTACAGGAGAGTTTCTCCTGCACAAACTGTCTCCTACCTTCCATAAAAAAAAAAAGACTGCAGGTGTTGATGAGTTTGCCCCCTCTGAAAAGCTATTCCAGTGTTTGTTTAAACAAACTGGTTTGTTTCCTTAAAATATGTTTTCAGTGTCTATTTATTTATCACTTCCATATTTTTAGTGATCTCATGTAAAGATACATTTCTCATGAAGAAGTCGTTGTCAGAGATTTAAGAAGCTAGCTATATTTTATGCTGAAGGTGCAGAATAAATCATCCACGTTTTCTAAGATGTCAGTCAGGAACATCACCCTGTTTTCAATGTAACAGCCTACGTTCATGAAAGGGCTTAGGAAGAGTTCTCTGGTGCCAGGCACTTTGTTTGATGTTGCCCGCACAACGCCCTATGATTTGTACACTTTGAACCTTTGATTATGAGTCCCTGGGCATGACGCCAGTGCCGCAAGTGATGCTTGGACAGGTCTGGTCCATTTCCAGTGCTCTTGCAATTACATTACCGGGGCCTTGCAGTGTCACAAAAATAAAAGCATGAATAACAGAAACGACACTTTCAAGATGAAGGCAAAGAGCAATTTACTCTCTAAATGAGTAAATTTTTTGTGTAAACATCCTTTTGCTTTTCTTTAGCTTTGGAGTTGTTGTAACTCATTGAGTTGTTTTCCTCATTGGATAGCTTTTTTAAAGCTCACCGTGGGGCAGTGCCATGCTTGCAGAGTGCACTGATGTAAGGATGTAGAGACTTTGCCCTCTATTTTCACCTATGTTTAGAAAAGACCTTGTCTTTCACAAGAACAGTCAGACACATGTAATAAATGAAGTTCCAGCAATGATTTACAGTGATATCATTGAATGCTTCCTATTATAATAAAATAGTTTGTATAAACATAATTAAATGATCCCACGTCATAAGCTTTTGCCGATTAACACTTAGTGATTTGATTGTTGTAAAATTTTTGCTTTTGTTGATTATTTTAACAGATGTTAACTTATAATAGCAGAACAGTGCTTCCTTCTTCATTATTTCAGAATCCTACCTCAGCATCTCAAGTTAGTGAAAGCCTTGTGGTTCATGTTTCAGATACTGCTCACCAGTAACAGTGTATTGCGTGTTACGTCTTAGGATCAGCTTTAAAGACATATCCCTAGAAAAAATCTTCCCTTAAAGTCTTAAGTATCTCTCACCTCACAGTAAATCAGATTTTTGTTTTAAAACCTGTTGAAAGACCAGTACCTGACAAAACAAGGCAGAAATCACCCCTCTCAGAGCAATCCTCCGGCTGTCAGGAAAGCCACACTTAGCAGCAGCTGATAGTCAGGGGTGGCAGCTCAGCAAAGGGGTCAACACATTCTTTTGGGAAGGTGCTAGGCCCAGGGAAGGAAGAAATGTTGCTTCCTAAGCCACTGCATCCCTGCCCACATGGCATTCTTGGTTTTGCTGATCTACGGGAGCCCTTCTCACAGAAGCAAAACACGATGGTTCATCTGCATTTCTGGTGCCAAGGCAGGAATGTTCATGGCCGTGGGGCTGAAGGGAGCCACTTGTTTTCCTAGTGCAGTGGATACAAGCCTGCATAGCTTCCCTGTTCTGCCAGCACCACCTTTAGGGGGACAACCCCTGCAAGGATGCTGACTGGAGGAAGGCAGGTAGTGATGCATGACACTTCCTGCGAGGTCCAGCAGACCTCGCCCTCCAAGGAGGTAATGGGGGACATTGATAAGAAATTGCTTCCTCCAGACCTCGTCCTGCCAGCACTCACCTGCGATGCTCATTCTCAGGCTGGTGCCTGCTCCATGCTGCCACAATACTCCTTGTCTGAATGCAGCCCCACTTTGCTCTGACACTGGGTGCCACGGACCCAGGTTTACACAGGTTATTCCTCTTTAGATCAAGAATGTGTCATAGAGATCAAGAACGTGTCAAAGAGATCAAGGATGTGTCAGAGAGAACTGATTTTCCCACCAATGGGTGAAGATCTTAGTCACCCAAACAAAAGGAAAGGCATCAAATCTATATTTTAAGAGAAAACAGCATGGTTAATCTTCAAATTAGTGAGATGCCCTTTTTCCAAGATACTGATTTTGTTTAGGTTCTGTATTTTGATTTGCTGTTGTTGCCTCATCCTCTTTCCTCCCCACTCTTAAGAAGAGATGGTGTACACTATTGTGCTCAGCTTGATAAATTAAAACAGGACTAGGACTAGTACTTGGCTGCCTCCACGTTATTAGCCTTAGAGAAAAGATGACTAAAGTCTGGCTTTGTTCCAACAGCTTAAAGTGCTCTTACTTCTTCAGAGACAACGGCTCGTATGTGTTACATGGCTGCAGCACAGTCTAAATCTGCTGCTTTCCATAATGTAAAATGCCACACAGTGAACATTCAACCTGTGGTGGATTAAATTAAGACTTTTCAGGTTCTGCCAGAAATAGTAATACTCAAGTAACCCAAAATAAATATAATCCTCCCAACAACCCAAACCCAAAGGGATTAGGACATTTAAAATGTTTCTAGTACCTCAGTTAGTCTGCAAGGAGGGGCTAGACTCTTCATCAGACAGGGCTGAGGGCATGTCAGGGAGGCCCGGGTTGCATTTTGTATCTAAGCTCACCAACTTGTCCTGAACCCTCTCCGGATCAGAGGGTGCCATGTACCCACTTGCTGCGATAACAGAAACACACCTGTTAAGAATACAGGTATTTGCGATCAGAGTTCAAGTGAAGTCACTGTCCTTTAAGAATCCTTTCTTGCAACCCCGGTTATCCCTGTCCCTTTCTCTTCAAGCTGTGCCTAGCCCAAAGAGTCACATCTGCGACCTCTACTTCCTTTCTTCTTTCCTTCTCCTCACAATAGCCCCCTTCACACAGGCTGCTGCACTTGGAACATGCCTCTGTTCCTTTTCATGCAAAGTTCAAAAATCTTTTTCAACTGTGATCAAGGGCTGTCATCAAAATGCTTTCTCCTTCTTTCATGTTGACTCACAGGTTATGTTTATGTGCACTCAATTCAGGCTCAGACAGTGATTTATGAGAGAAAGCTTTGCTAAATAAGAAAGACAGCCCACATGGTCAGGGGTGCCTACTTACAGAGCAGGAAGAGCTTTTATTGAGATGGTGGAAAAACTGTCCTTCGAAGTTTTTCTCTCTGGTGGTTAGTCTGGAGACAGGAAAAATCCTGAAGCCAAAGAACTGATATGAACTGTTGTGAACCACATGTTCACGACAAGGCTTAAAAACAATCTGAGGTCATAAGGGTGAAAGTGAAGGGAGCCTTAAGAGGAGTCTGAAATGTAAATATGAGCATAAAAGGGAGCAGAGAAAAAAATTTCTTAACTGAGGGCTCCAGTTTACAAAACAAACAAACAAACAAAAAAAAGAAAGACTCGTGTCCACACAGGAAAGATGGCACAAGAATTTGAAAAACGTCACCATGTGAAC
>NW_010408698.1:465-4465 GCF_000710305.1 Buceros rhinoceros silvestris | reverse complement strand
GCATTCCTGAAAGCAGCAAGTATGAGATGATCCACAGTTCCCACAGTTTGTAGGACTTGGGAGTGGAGAAATAGGAATGTCATGGGCTAGATCTAGAAACAGTCTGTGCAGCACATGGAAAACTGAAGAGTCTCCAAGTTATGGCACTGAGGAACAAACGTGGGCAATGAAAACATGATTGAAAGAACACCATTTGGACCACTACAGATTATCTGGGAAGAGGATACAGCTAAGGAAGCCTTCCCAAGAAGACTGAATTTCCATGCTAAGAGGAATAAAATTTCACTTTAATCATGAAGTGCAATGAGTAAATTAAAGAACTTCAATACAGAATTAACATTGCAAATCCATATGCTACAGTGATGTGAAACATATGGAAATTGTAATTATGGGATTACAGAATTAAAATCAAAACAAATATATAAGTAGGTAGAAGTCAAATAATTTCAAAGCAATGTGCACAGAAAAATTGCTGATGAACTAAATTAGGTAAGATTGCCCTAACTCAGCAATTATAATTCAAGAAAAATCTGGGAATCTACAGGACCAGGATTTAAAGGGATAGGAAAGAAAACCTCATTTTTATTATCTTGACATCAAATATCTTGATCTATAGAGGATTTCAGATACTATCATTCAAGTTTGTATCAACCTAAATAAAGGTGTAATTGCATTTGTTGGCTATTTGGCACCCAGGTCATCTTCCTAATTTGTTGCCCCAGCAGTAGATTTCATCTCTAGTGCCTACCTTAAACCATTCTCTGTATTATCTTATACTAAACACTATAACCAGGCCTACTGAAAGAGCTAGGATTAAGTGATAGGTTTACACTGGGGACCTGAGGAGTTCTGCAAAGATACCTAAAGAATTTTAAAGTATGCATTAAACTTTAATGAAGCAGTAAGCCATCCATAAGGAGTTCTGAGGAAACACAGACTGACTCAGATGAGCCAAGTAAATAGGAAGATGCACCAAAAATAAGGCAGAGACAACACCTGGGCAACCTAGAACTTAGCCTTGTGTGACTTTTATCAAGAATAGCAAGAAGAGGGGAGTGAATGAAGAGAAGCAACAACAGGTGATAACCGAGAAGGCATGGACAAGGCATTTCACTAGCCACAGACAAAGAAGAGGTGAGATAGATAGTAAAGTGATGTGCTCGTATATTTGGCCTCCAGGAGGGCTTCCCATGTCCTATTCCCCCCTGCCTGCTTTCTTATAACCCTCAAACAAGAATTAGGGATCAGGCCACAGGCCAAAATTCATTCTTTGGCCAGCCCATTTCAGAACCCCCTCTCTTTCCAGGTGCTGTAACCCAGGTTCCATCATGCCTGTTACCATTAGCATCATATCCAGATAAGAGGAGTTTCATGATGGCTGCATGTTCAAGAGAAGGACACAGGCCCACAATGTCTCTCCAAGAGTCAGCCAACTCATACTCTTTAGAACTGGAATACAAGATGCTCACGTCCTTCAGTCAAACCCAGTCAGTACCACTGGCACAGAAGCCTTGAAATTTGCCAGAGACTAGTTGCTAGCCACCCTGGGCAGAACAGTCTTAGTTCCGGAACAAGGATAGCAGAAGCCATACTGAAGAAGCTCCAGGATTAAGTTAAAGGAGAGGAACTTAAAGCCCTAACTGCAAACAGCACATTCAGAAAGAACTATCAGCCACAAAAGTGTCACACCAGAATTTAGAGGAGACAAGGTAATACAGAGGAGAAATGAATGAACTAAGGACTGAATTAGTAGACACCTTTAGTTAAACTATGTACACTGCTTAAGTACATCATTTTAGCAATGGTAAAAAACAATTACAAGAGATCACCTGCTAGTATCACATCGCTCTCTAATTCACATTGTCCCCGGGTGTCAGCCTCACACAAACCCTTGTTCATTTCACAACCAGGCATCACAGAAAGCAGCACACAGGCCTAAAAATGCCAGTCGTATCTGGGAAGCCTATTCCGTGATATAATTGCTCAGTCTAGCTGCCTACAAACTACCCCTTTCGTATGCAGGCTGTTTATTCAGTATTTCAAATAAAAAAAGAGTGAATGTCATTTCACTGGGCGGAACAACCTTTGTGGATTCCCACATCCATCAGACCACGTGGATGTGTGTGCTGTAGGACTAACTCAGAGAAGCTGGGCACCGCGGACTGACACCCCACAGGCTCCAGCCCTAAAAAACACAGCCCCATCTGATTAGACTATACATCCAGAGCAGCAGCTATGTTGATTTTCCCACAGGGACACTTGCAAGAAAAACATTATTTTAATAAAAACGCAAAGGCCCTTTATTATATCAAAGCAGCAAATAAAACTTAAGTCACAGTTACATAAACAGTCGTGTGCCAGTGTTCTCAGTCCCCCATTTTCCCTTCATGATTTCTGTGACCTGTAATAGGTAAGCAGCACAGGAAGTCACTGTCCTCTTTGAATGAAATTTCTGGCTTGCTCCCTTATCAACGGGATGATTATTCAACTCTTGACCTCATCACAAAATGGTCTAGCAGTGTTGCTGGTGCTTGAACCAAATATCTCTACTGCAGGCTGACCTAGAGAGAGCAGCACAGCTGCAAGAAGGAACTGCCAAAAAGCCACAGCTCTTCTGTTCTGTCCTTCTCCCCTGTGTTTAAGATGTGTGAAAATACTGACACAATCAGACAGGAAAAGAAACCCTAGGTAGGACTCTGTATTTCATCTCTACATCTTCTAAAATAATGATTTTCCTAACTGGAGGGAAGGAGAAGAGGGAAAAAGAAAAGCACAGCTTTTAAAGACATATAAAGGCATATATCCTCTACTTTTATCCCTAACTTAAAGTGACTTTGAAAACATCCACTTACAAGAAAACCCCAGAATACTCGCCTACCAATTTCTCTAGTACTGTTTTTTTAAAAAAAGGCTCCAAGGCGAACAAGATTAGAAAAAGTTAATTATTTTGCACTAACTGGAACTCTTCAAGATGCTTTGCCCATATGCACAAACAACTGTGAATGTGCAGAAGTACCACACGTTCAGGTTTGCCAACTGCTAGGCAACAACAGAAGGTCAAAATGCATGTACAGCACCTCAGCTTCCTCAAGGCAGAATACAGGTGCGAGGACTCTTCCAAGGAAGAAGGAAGCAGGATGGATTACTGAAAAAGCTTGTCACAGACAACATAAAACTGCCTTTATTTTCCTCAGAGGAGAAGAATTTTGTGGTAGATGGGAAACAGGGACAGTGGCCTTTTATTTTCAGCCACAAGCCCCAGAATAAATGCATCAAGTCAGTTTCATTACCTGCCAAAAATCCTTCTTCTACTGGCTAAGTATCCATGGAAGTTGCTCCTGAGATGAGCTGTCAGTACTTGATGAAGGTTCTCAGGGCTATTGACAGGCCACAAAATAGGACCTTATAGTGACAACAAGTCTGATTTCCCCCCAAATAAATTCTTCAAAAGATAACTCCTCGTACAATGGATGTTTGACCTCTTGCCTCCAAGAAAAATTAACTATTCTTCTGTTTTAGGCAAGAGGTTATAGTTAGTACCTGTGAAGAGTGCTGCTTCCATGGGGACTCAGCACCAAATGAACAGGCATTGTCTTAGAAGACACTGTTAAGATGACAAAAGCTCGAGACCAACAGAAGTGGTGGTTCTGTGCCCTCCCTTATTGTCTTAGAAGACACTGTTAAGATGACAAATCTCGAGACCAACAAAAGTGGTGGTTCTGTGCCCTCCCTCACATTTGCTCTCGTTTGACTGCTTGATGAGCCAATTTCAATTCACTAATCTGGCAGAAAACTACTCACTCTGCCAAGAAATCAGAACAAAACCAACATGAAGGGGGCAGGAATGGGGAAGCAGGAGTCAACAATCTGAGCCACCTATCTCCTGAAGTCTTTGGAGGTACAAAGCGTATCACATCTTGTCAATAAAAAACACCACACGGTTCCCCCTCCCACCTCGGAGGGAAGATGAGGCCCTTGCCGTCAGGAGGCCGCAGCATTC
>NW_010408698.1:0-294 GCF_000710305.1 Buceros rhinoceros silvestris | reverse complement strand
TAGAACCCTTATCCGGGACCCCTGCAGCTGGGCTGGCCACCACAGCCTCTTGTGATACCGATTTAAAAACCTGTCCTCTAGAATTTGTTGTCAGCCTCTTCCTGAAAAAAGTCCTGAAGACCCAGAAGTAATATCTTAACAGTGAGGTCCAGTAATAAGCAACCCTGAAAAGTAGATGGTCAGAGCAGTACGTCTTATAGTTAATATGTATGTATAACAATGTTACGTATATATTATTGTACACATATATAGTGTATATTATAGTGTATATAACATATATAATATATATTTGTT
>NW_010408697.1:0-1256 GCF_000710305.1 Buceros rhinoceros silvestris | reverse complement strand
TGCCGGGGGTTATTGAGAGGCTACTGGTGTGAACTGGGGCATACTGGGAAGGTGATGGAGATGTCCAGCGCTACTGGGGCATACTGGGAGGTACTGGGTGCTACTGGGAGGGGTCACGTGACAGTTCAGAGTGGGGGTGTTGTGTGTGCAGGGCGCTGCTGCGGCAGGGTACTGGTGTGTGCTGGTTTATACTGGTGTGTACCAGTCCATACTGGCGTTTACTGGTTTACATGGTTCACAGTGGTGTGCGCTAGTATATACTGGTTTATACAACTCCATACTGGTTGACGCTGGTTTGTACTGGTTCACACTGGTATGTACTGGCTCACGCTGTTTCCCACTGCTGTAGACTAGTTTATACTGGTTCATACCGGTTTGTACCAGTTCACAGGGGTTCACACTGGTATGTGCTGGTCCATACTGGTTTATACTGATTTGTACTATACTGGTGTGTACTGGCTTATACTGGTGTGTACTGGTCCATACTGGTTTATACTGGTTTGTACCATACTGGTCTGAACCAGTCTATGTTGGTTTGTACCATACTGGTTTGTACTGGTCCGTACTGGTGTGTACTGGTTTATATTGGTGTGTACTGGTCCATACTGGTTCACACCATACTGGTCCATACTGGTGTGTACTGGTCCATAGTGGTTTGTACTGGTGTATACTGGTCTATACTGGTTTGTAGTGGTTTGTACCATATTGGTCCATACCGGTGGGTACTGGTTTACACTGGTGCATACTAGTCTGTATTGGCCCATACTACTCTGTACTGGTGTATACTGGTTTGTACCATACTGGTCAGTACTGGTTTATACTGGTGTGTACTGGTTTATACTGGTGCATACTAGTCTGTATTGGCCCATACTACTCTGTACTGGTGTATACTGGTTTGTACCATACTGGTCAGTACTGGTTTATACTGGTGTGTACTGGTTTATACTGGTGCATACTAGTCTGTATTGGCCCATACTGGTCTGTACTGGTGTATACTGGTTCATACTGGTTTGTACTGGTTCGTACCATAGTGGTCCATACTGGTGTATACTGGTTTGTACCGTACTGGTGCATACTGGTGTGTACTGGTTTGTACTGGTGTGTACTGGTTTGTACTGGTGTGTACTGGTTTGTACCGTACTGGTCCGTACTGGTGCATACCGGTGTGTACTGGTTTATACTGGTGTGTACCGGTGCGTACCGGCGCCCACCGGTGCGCGGTCCCGCAGGAGCTGGGCAGCGCGCAGCCCGGCAGC